>NW_027142084.1:0-135000 GCF_036365525.1 Heterodontus francisci | reverse complement strand
TCCCTGATCCCAGGGATTCTGCCTCTCTCTCTCTCTGTCTCTCTCTGTCCCTGATCCCTGAGATACTGCCTCTTTCTCTCTCTCTGTCCCTAATCCCTGGGTTTCTGCCCCTCTCTCTCTCTCTCTCTCTCTCTCTGTCCCTGATCCCAGAGATTCTGCTTCTCTCTCTCTCTCTCTCTGTCTCTCTGTCCCAGGTCCCGAAGATTCTGCCTCTCTCTCTCTCTCTCTGTCCCTGATCCCTGAAATTCTGCCTCTCTCTCTCTCTCTCTCTGTCTCTCTGTCCCTGATCCCTGAGATTCTGCCTCTCTCTCTCTCTCTCTGTCACTGATCCCTGAGATTCTGCCTTTCTCTCTCTCTGTCCCTGATCCCTGTGATTCTGCTTCTCTCTCTCTCTCTCTCTCTCTCTCTGTCCCTGCTCCCTGAGATTCTGCCTCTCTCTCTCTCTCTCTCTCTCTCTCTGTCCCTGATCCCTGAGATTCTGCCTCTCTCTCTCTCTCTGTCTGTCCCTGATCCCTGAGATTCTGCCACTCTCTCTCTCTCTCTCTCTCTCTGTCCCTGATCCCTGGGATTCTGCCTCTCTCTCTCTCTCTCTGCCTCTGATCCCTGAGATTCTGCCTCTCTCTCTCTCTGTCCCTGATCCCTGAGATTCTGCCTCTCTCTCTCTCTCTCCCTGATCCCAGGGTTTCTGCCTCTCTCTCTCTCTGTCTCTCTCTGTCCCTGATCCCTGAGATACTGCCTCTCTCTCTCTGTCTGTCCCTAATACCTTGGTTTCTGCCTCTCTCTCTCTCTCTCTCTGTCCCTGATCCCTGAGATTCTGTCTCTCTCTCTCTCTCTCTCTCTCTGTCCCTGATCCCTGAGATTCTGCCTCTCTCTCTCTCGCTATCTCTCTGCCTCTGATCCCAGGGTTTCTGCCTCTCTCTCTCTCTCTCTCTCTCTGTCCCTGATCCCTGGGTTTCCGCCTGTCCCTCTCTCTCTCTCTCTCTCTGTCCCTGATCCCTGACATTCTGCCTTTCTCACTCTCTGTCTCTGACCCCTGGGATTCTGCCTCTCTCTCTCTTTCTCTCTCTCTCTCTGCCCCTGATCCCAGGGTTTCTGCCTCTCTCTCTCTCTCTCTGTCCCTGATCCCTGGGTTTCTGCCTCTCCCTCTCTCTCTCTCTCTCCCTGATCCCTGAGATTCTGACTCTCTCTCTGTCCCTGAACCCTGGATTTCTGCCTCTCTCTCTCTCTCTCTCTGGCCCTGAACCCTGAGATTCTGCCTCTCTCTCTCTCTCTGCCTCTCATCCCTGAGATTCTGACTTACTCTCTCTCTGTCTCTGACCCCTGGGATTCTGCCTCTCTCTCTCTCTCTCTCTCTGTCCCTGATCCCTGGGTTTCTGCCTCTCTCTCTTTCTCTCTCTGTTCCTGATCCCTGAGATTCTGCCTCGCTCTCTCTCTCTCTGTCCCTGATCCCTGAGATTCGGCCTCTCTCTCTCTCTCTCTGTCCCTGATCCCTGAGATTCTGTCTCTCTCTCGCTCTCTCTGTCCCTGATCCCTGGGTTTCTGCCTCTCTCTCTCTCTGTCCCTGATCCCTGGGTTTCTTACTCTCTCTCTCTCTGTTCCTGATCACTGAGATTCTGCCTCTCTCTCTCTCTCTCTCTCTCTGTCCCTGATCCCTGGGTTTCTGCCTCACTCTCTCTCTCTCTCTCTCACTGTCCCTGATCCCTGGGTTTCTGTCTCTCTGTCGCTCTCTGTCCCTGATCCCTGGGATTCTGCCTCACTCACTCTCTCTCTCTCTCTCTGTCCCTGATCCCTGGGATTCTGCCTCACTCTCTCTCTCTCTCTCGCTCTCACTGTCCCTGATCCCTGGGTTTCTGTCTCTCTCTCTCTCTCTCTGTCCCTGATCCCTGGCATTCTGCCTGTCTATCTCTCGCTCTCTCTGTCCCTGATCCCTGGGTTTCTGCCTCTCTCTCTCTCTGTCCCTGATCCCTGGGTTTCTTTCTCTCTCTCTCTCTGTTCCTGATCACTGAGATTCTGCCTCTTTCTCTCTCTCTCTCTCTCTCTGTCCCTGATCCCTGAGATTCTGCCTCTCTCACTCTCTGTCCCTGATCCCTGGGTTTCTGCCTCTCTCTCTCTCTCTCTGTCCCTGATCCCTGGGTTTCAGCCTGTCTCTCTCTCTCTCTCTGTCCCTGATCCCTGCGATTCTGCCTCTCTTTCTCTCTCTCTCTCTGTCCCAGATCCCTGGGTTTCAGCCTGTCTCTCTCTCTCTCTCTCTGTCCCTGATCCCTGAGATTCTGCCTCTCTCTCTCTCTCTCTCTCTATCCCTGATCCCTGAGATTCTGTCTCTCTCTCTCTCTCTCTCTCTCTCTCTGTCCCTGATCCCTGGGTTTCTGACTCTCTCTCTCCCTGTGTCTCTGATCCCTGGGTTTCTGTCTCTCTCTCTCTCTCTGTCCCTGATCCCTGAGATTCTGCCTCTCTCTCTCTCTCCCTCTCTCTCTCTCTCTCTCTGTCCCTGTTCCCTGAGATTCTGCCTCTCTCTCTCTCTCTCTGTCCCTGATCCCTGAGATTCTGCCTCTCTCTCTCTCTCTCTCTCTCTCTGTCCCTGATCCCTGGGATTCTGCCTTTATCTCCCTCTGTCCCTGATCCCTGGGATTCTGCCTCTCTCTCTCTCTCTCTCTCTCTCCCTCTATCCCTGATCCCTGGGTTTCTGCATCTCTCACTCTCTTTCTCTCTCTCTGTCCCTGATCCCTGGGTTTCTGCCTCTCTCTCTCTCTCTGTGTCTCTGATCCCTGAGATTCTGCCTCTCTCTCTCTCTCTCTCTCTCTATCCCTGATCCCTGGGTTTCTGCGTCTCTTGCTCTCTTTCTCTCTCTCTCTCTGCCCCTGATCCCTGTGTTTCTGACTCTCTCTCTCTCTCTTTGTGCCCCTGATCCCTGGGTTTCTGACTCTCTCTCTCTTTGTGTCCCTGATCCCTAGGTTTCTGTCTCTCGCTCTCTGTCCCTGATCCCTGGGTTTCTGTCTCTCGCTCTCTGTGTCTCTGATCCCTGGGTTTTTCCCTCTCTCTCTCTCCATTGTAGTGCTGACACTTCATCATCATTCTGTGTTAATATACCCAGTAACCCAGATCACAAGACCACCTACCATCTGATCGTTCAGGAGAGAAAACCTTCAAGACCAAAAGGCTGATGCAAATCCAAATGCAAACCAATCTTGATTGACAGTTGCTCCACAGACCTCATTCCTGCTACCTTGCCCTTTAACTGGTTTTACAAATAAATTCTGCTCACTGCACCTCAAAATGTTTTCCAAGGAATGTTTATAAAAATCCTACCATTTATCTCTGCTACAAGTCTCCCCGATTCCAGTCACTGCAGTTAAGTTGTTAATTAATGCTTGGCTTGTGTCATGAGTTCAGCCCTATAAGGAAGTGAGGCTCCAGGACACCCAGAGGTTATTTTATCTAGGCTGCATTCTTATAAAGGTGCCAAGGATCTCAACCACTGCCTAACCCATTGTGCATAGCTGCTCCCACCTTTTATAGCTAAAATGACACAGTTCTAAAGAGTGTGCAGGGAAAGAGGGGCCTGGGGGGGTGCATGTGTATCCATCTTTGAAGGTAGCAGGACATATTGAGAGCTGGTTAATAAAGCTTGCAGACACAATGGGCCAAAGGCCTGTTTCTGTGCTGCATAACTCTATGACATATGGGTTATAGAGGCATTGAGTACTTGTCAGGCAAACCCCCCACCTACCAAGACTGAGGCACACATGATTTCGCCACATGAACATTAAAACCTAAAATTGCAAGCCTCTGACTGGAAAGACATTTGCATAGTCACAGACAGTGTTGGAACAAAGGCACCCTGTCACTGCTTCCTCTCCATTTTATTTTATCTTCTTTTTTCTGTCCCCATTTGCATGTGTCACGCGTGCATGCCAGCGTGTGCTCATCACATGTCCATCGGCATGAACGGTGTTAGAGTTTAAGTTTAAGGATTAATAAATTTCACTTCTTTAAACCTGAGGCGGCCTGTTTGTGCTCATTTCTTTGCCTTATAATTGGAAAGCGGTGAACAAGGATTCACAAAAAGGGGAGCTCTAAACACAGTGTGTTTAAAATTAAACCCTGTTACAATAAGACCAGGTGAAGATATTAACAGACCCCGAGACACCTTTCTCACCTGCTTGTAACATTGAAAAAGCAGGGAAGTTAAGCTGAACCTTTATAAAGCTCTGGTTAGGCCCCCAACTGGAGTATTGGGTCCAGTTCTGGTCACCACACTTTAGGAAGGATGTGAGGGTCCTTGAGAAGGGTGCAGAGGAGATTTACCAGAATGGTTCCAGGGATGAGGGATTTTAGTTACAAGGTTAGGTTGGAAAAGCTGGGGTTGTTCTCCCTGGAGCAAAGGTGATTGAGGGGAGATTTGATACAAGTGTACGAGGTTATGACAGGTTTAGATAAGATAGACAAGGAAATACTTTTCCCATTCACTAATGGTACAAGGACTCGGAGACACAGATTGAAGGTTTTAGGTGAGAGATGCAGGGGGGAATGTGAGGAAGAACTTTTTTACACAGTGGGTGGTAATGACCTGGAACTCACTGCCCACCAGGGTTGTGGAAGTGGAAAGAATCAATGATTTCAAAAGGGAATTGGATGGACAGCTGAGAGAAATAAACTGGCAGGGTTACGGGAAATAGAGCCGGGGAGTGGGGCTGGCTGGATAACTCTGTGCAGAGCCAGCATGGGCTTGATGGGTCACATGACCTCTGCCTGTGCTGTAAATAACTCTATCACTCTTGCACTTCAACATCTCAGCTGCCTCAGCAGATTTAAATCCCCAAGATTGCCTCTGAAATCAGGTCGGTGGAATACAGCAGACTTTTCCCCCTGTATCGATGAATCCCACTCTTTAAAGTCAGACTGATATCGACTTCCAGAAAGCACTTGATAAAGTCTCTCATGAGAGATTGTTAGCTAAGGTGGAAGTTCACGGAATTGAAGGCAAATTATTGGCAAGGTGAGGGTATTGGGGCTGAGTGGCAGGAGGCAGAGAGGAGATTATTTATTTAGTTTTTTAAAAATTTATTTAGAGATACAGCACTGAAACAGGCCCTTCGGCCCACCGAGTCTGTGCCGACCAACAACCACCCATTTATACTAACCCTACAGTAATCCCATATTCCTACCACCTACCTGCACTAGGGGCAATTCACAATGGCCAATTTACCGATCAACCTGCAAGTCTTTGGCTGTGGGAGGAAACCGGAGCACCCAGAGAAAACCCACGTGGTCACAGGGAGAACTTGCAAACTCCACACAGGCAGTACCCAGAATTGAACCCGGGTCCCTGGAGCTGTGAGGCTGCAGTGCTAACCACTGCGCCACTGTGCCACCCATTTAGAGCTTTGGATCAGAAATTGGCTAGCTGAAAGAAGACAGAGGGTGGTGGTTGATGGCAAATGTTCATCCTGGAGTTTAGTTACTAGTGGTGTACCGCAAAGATCTGTTTTGGGGCCACTGCTATTTGTCATTTTTATAAATGACCTGGAAGAGGGTGTAGAAGGGTGGGTTAGTAAATTTGCGGATGACACTAAGGTCGGTGGAGTTGTGGATAGTGCCGAAGGATGTTGTAGGGTACAGAGGGACATAGATAGGCTGCAGAGCTGGGCTGGGAGATGGCAAATGGAGTTTAATGCGGAAAAGTGCGAGGTGATTCACTTTGGAAGGAGTAACAGGAATGCAGAGTACTGGGCTAATGGGAAGATTCTTGATAGTGTAGATGAACAGAGAGATCTTGGTGTCCACTGCATAAATCCCTGAAGGTTGCTACCCAGGTTAATAGGGCTGTTAAGAAGGCATATGGTGTGTTAGCTTTTATTAGTAGGGGGATCGAGTCTCGGAGCCACGAGGTCATGCTGCAGCTATACAAAACTCTGGTGAGACCACACCTGGAGTATTGCGAGCAGTTCTGGTCACCGCATTATAGGAAGGATGTGGAAGCTATGGAAAGGGTGCAGAGGAGATTTACTAGGATGTTGCCTGGTATGGAGGGAAGGTCTTACGAGGAAAGGCTGAGGGACTTGAGGTTGTTTTCGTTGGAGAGAAGGAGGAGGAGAGGTGACTTAATAGAGACATATAAGATAATCAGAGGGTTAGATAGGGTGGATAGTGAGAGTCTTTTTCCTCGGATGGTGATGGCAAACACGAGGGGACATAGCTTTAAGTTGAGGGGTGATAGATATAGGACAGATGTCAGAGGTAGTTTCTTTACTCAGAGAGTAGTAAGGGCGTGGAACGCCCTACCTGCAACAGTAGTAGACTCGTCAACTTTAAGGGCATTTAAGTGGTCATTGGATAGACATATGGATGAAAATGGAATAGTGTAGGTCAGATGGTTTCACAGGTCAGCGCAACATCGAGGGCCGAAGGGCCTGTACTGCGCTGTAATGTTCTAATTCTAATTCCATTAAATTAAAGATTTTTGCGTGATACATTAAGTGAATGGGCAAAACTATGGCAACGGGATTTCAATGTTGGGAAATGTGAGGTCATTAACTTGAACCTATAAAGGATGGAGCAGGTATTTTCAAAATGGTGAAAAGCTAGAGACACCAAAAGTCCAAAGAGACCTGGGAATCCCGGTACACCGATCATTAAAATGTCATGAACAGTTACAGAAAGTAATCAAAAAGACTAATGGAATACTGGCCCTTATATCTCCGAGGACTAGAATACAAAATTCGGTCATGCTTCAAGTCAAGTATTTAAAGAGGAGGTAGATAGACTTTTGAAATATTGGGGAGTTGAGGTCTGGGGCAGATCAACTATGGTCTTATGGAATGGCGGGGCAAGCTTGAGGGGCTCCTATTTCTTATGTTCTTATGCTTCAGCTATACAGAACGCTGGTCAGAGCACACTTGGAGTTACTGTGAGCAATTGTTGACACCATACCTTTGGAAGGATATATTGACCTCGGAGGGAGTGCAGTGTAGATTTACCAGAATGATAACTGGACTCCAAGGTTTATATTACAAGGAGAGATTACACGATCTTGGATTGTGGTCCCTGGAATTTAGAATTTAGCTTTTTTCCCCCTTTTCCGGGAAGTATGCAGTGTGCCTTTATGGCTGAAAGAGGATCAGTACTGCTTTAAGGCAACAAGCTCCAGAGACTGAATCAAAGAATGCATTCTTGTTGCCCTGGGATACAGCCACTCAGGACCAAGGACATGAGATATATTGTTATCGATTGACATTTGAAACTAGCTGAAAAACTGGCTTTTGAGAGATACACATACTGTCAGCCAGCATATACTGAAGGATAGGAGAGCTCTCTCTCAGTTTATTTGAACCCTATTTATTATACTCTCAGAATTCTGATGTCAAGCCAGATTAATTTCTTAAAAAAAATAACCAAATTCTTTTATCTACTGAACTATAATTGTTGAAATTCATCGCTGGAAAAGAAGAGCATCAATTCAACTGCTGAATTACACTATGGACTGTTCTACTATTGAAGAACCTTTTTTTCCCGCCATCGGACTTCAAGCAACCTTAGACTGTTCCACGTTGGAAGAATCCACTTCAGCAGTAGTGTAAATCTGCCAGGACTCTAATTTTTTTTCTATTTTAAATGTTGATTATATCCTCATAGTGATTAAGAATTTAGTTTTTCTAATGAAACAGTTAATTTGTTGATTTAAAGGCACTTGGTTTGGTTAGCCTCATTCGGGGGTTAATAGATGGTACAATTTGGCTGGGTCTTTTTTTTAATTTGGAAAGTTTTAAATGATAGGTTAGGCAATCTGTGGAGGGTTGAGACTGAATCAACAGTGCATTTCTCCCAGAATTGTATATTTTGATTGGGGGCTTCGTCTTGAGCTGTTGGTCGTAACAATAGTAAGGGGATCAGAAAGGCAGATTAAGAGAAAGCTTTCCCACAGGTTGGGGTGGGGTCTAGGATTAGGCGGCGTAGTCTAAAAATTAGATGCAGCCCTTTCAGGAGTGAGATTAGGAAACTCTTCTTCATACAAAGGGTGGTAGAAGTTTGGAACATTTCCACAAACCCCAGTTGATGGGAGATCAATCATTAATTTTAAATCTGATAGATAGATTTTTATGAACCAAAGGCATTAATGGACATGGAGCAAAGACGGGTATGTGGAGTTAGATAACAGCTTGGTCATTATCTTGGTGAATGGCAGAACAGGCTCGAGGGGCCGAATGGCGTACTCCTGTGCTGTACGATTCTATCCGCCAACACTTTTTGGTGCATACCCATTTAAGACACAACATAAACCAGCAGCATGACTGGATGACAGACAGAATGAATCTCCTCCATTGTTCAGCTGTAGAACTAATGATACAAGCATTTGCTGGTGTTTGTGGCCTGTGGTTTGGCTACCAAGATCGGTGTCAGGACCTGTCACTGAATTTTTTAAAACTGGTTCATGGGATGTGGCCGTCACTGGCAAGGCCAGCATTTATTGCCCATCCCTTCTTGAACCGCTGCAGTCCATGTGGGGTAGGTACACACACAGTGCTGTTAGGAAGGGAGTTCCAGGATTTTGACCCAGTGACAGTGAAGGAACGGCGATATAGTTCCAAGTCTGGATGGTGTGTGACTTGGAGGGGAAATTGCAGGTGGTGGTGTTCCCGTGTGTCTGTTGCCCTTATCCTTCTAGGTGGGAGAGGTCACGGGTTTGGAAGTTGCTGTCGAAGGAGAGTTTAAGTAGGTTGCATCACAAATTCCTAAGTTTGAAATGTTCTGCATTTTTCATAAGATGCAACATCTCCAACTGTCAAGAGTCACATAGTAAACATGCTGTTTATTTTTAATGTCTCTATTTTACTACAACCGCTTTGAATGAATAAAGCTGTCCGGGAATTAAGTGAAGAAATTTTAAAAATAGGAAGAGCAGTGACAAATGCTGATTTTTTTGGGGGGAAATAACCTGAAGAACCCCCATTCAGCCCTTACTCGGCAACCTCAGGCTGCTCCTCGCTCTCTGTCCCTGCAATCTCTGTGCAGCTGAAACATTCCGTCAAGTATGACACTGGCCTTAGGCAGTACAGCATAGCATTTACAAACAAGTTGTTCTCTTTCTGGAACTGTTCTGACTGAGAACAAACAAAGTCCCTCCTCCTTCACCTCGTCCCCATACCCAGCCCGCTTGAAAACAAAGTTAAATCATTGCAACAGCAAGCAGCAGAAACTGGGACGACAGTGTTTACTGAGCACAAAGACCTTCTGTTTCTGCTCTGATGTATTTCTGAGGCAAGTCCCTGTCTCTGTAAAGCCACACACACAACAAACACACATCCCCGTCCTGTTGACCACCTCCTGCTCCCACATCATTACATCTGATGTCCCCAAGGATCTATCTGTCACCCTCTCCCATTTCTCATCTCCGTGCTGCCCCTCGGTGACTAATTCCAAAAGCACAGCCTCAGTTTTCACATCCACACACACCATCAACCTCATATCCTGCAGTTCCTCCCTCAACTCCTCCGCTACACACTCCCGATCACTGTGATCTACTCCAATCCACATCCTCCCTATCTCTGTAATCTACTCCAATCTATACTCCTCCGCATCTCTGTAATCTACTCCAATCTACACCCTCCCTATCGCTGCAATCTACTGCAATCAACACACTCCCTATCTCTGTAATCTAGACCAAGAGACACCCTCCCTATCTCTGTAATCTACTCCAATCTACACCCTCCCTATCTCGGTCTCCAATATATACTCCACCGTATCTCTGCAATCAAATCCAATCTATACTCATCCGTATCTCAGTAATCTACTCCAATCTATACTCCTCCGTATCTCTGTAATCTACTCCAATCTACACCTTCCCTATCTCTGTAATCTACTCCAATCTATACTCCTCCCTATCTCTGTAATCTACTCCAATCTACACCCTCCGCATCTCTGTAATCTACTCCCAATCTACACCCTCCCTATCTCTGTAATCTACTCCAATCAACACCCTCCCTATCTCTGTAATCTACTGCAATCTACACCCTCCCTATGTCTGTAATCTACTCCAATATACACCCTCCCTATCTCTGTAATCTACTCCAATCTATACTCCTCCATATCTCTGTAATCTCCTCCAATCAACACCCTCCCTATCTCTGTAATCTACTCCAATCTACACCCTATCTCTGTAATCTACTCCAATCTATACTCCTCCGTATCTCTGTAATCTACTCCAATCAACACCCTCCCGATCTCTGTACTCTACTCCAATCTACACCCTCCCTATGTCTGTAATCTACTCCAATCTACACCCTCCCTATCTCTGTAATCGACTCCAATCTATACTACTCCGTATCTCTGTAATCTACTCCAATATACACCCTCCCTATCTCTGTAATCTACTCCAATCTATACTCCTCCGTATCTCTGTAATCTACTCGAATCTACAGCCTCCCTATCTCTGTAATCTACTCCAATCTACACCCTCCCTATCTCTGTAATCTACTCCAATCTACACCCTCCCTATCTCTGTAATCTACTCCAATCTACACCCTCCCTATCTCTGTAATCTACTCCAATCTATACTCCTCCGCATCTCTGTAATCTACTCCAATCTACACCCTCCCTATCTCTGTAATCTACTCCAATATACACCCTCCCTATCTCTGTAATCTACTCCAATCTATACTCCTCCGTATCTCTGTAATCTACTCCAATATACACCCTCCCTATCTCTGTAATCTACTCCAATCGAAACTCCTCCCTATCTCTGTAATCTAATCCAATCTACACCCTCCCTATCTCTGTAATCTACTCCAATCTACACCCTCGCTATCTCTGTAATCTACTCCAATATACAATCTCCCTATCTCTGTAATCTACTCCAATATACACCCTCCCTATCTCTGTAATCTACTCCAATCTACACCCTCCCTATCTCTGTAATCTACTCCAATCTACACGCTCCCTATCTCTGTAATCTACTCCAATCTACACGCTCCCTATCTCTGCAATCTACTCCAATCTACACCCTCTCTATCTCTGTAATCTACTCCAATCTACACCCTCCCTATCTCTGTAATCTACTCCAATCTACACGCTTCCTATCTCGGTAATCTACTCCAATCTACACGCTCCCTTTCTGTGTAATCCACTCCAATCTACACCCTCCCTATCTCTGTAATCTACTCCAATCTACACCCTCCCTATCTCTGTAATCTACTCCAATCTACATCCTCCCTATGTCTGTAATCTACTCCAATCTACACCCTCCCTATCTCTGTAATCTACTCCAATCTCTACTCCTCCGTATCTCTGTAATCTACTCCAATATACACCTTCCCTATCTCTGTAATCTACTCCAATCTATACTCCTCCGTATCTCTGTAATCTACTCCAATCTACAGCCTCCCTATCTCTGTAATCTACTCCAATCTACACCCTCCCTATCTCTGTAATCTACACCAATCTACACCCTCCCAATCTCTGTAATCTACTCAAATCTATACTCCTCCGCATCTCTGTAATCTACTCCAATCTACACCCTCCCTATCTCTGTAATCTACTCCAATATACACCCTCCCAATCTCTGTAATCTACTCAAAGCTATACTCCTCCGTATCTCTGTAATCTACTCCAATCTACACCTTCCCTATCTCTGTAATCTACTCCAATCTATACTCCTCCCTATCTCTGTAATCTACTCCAGTGTACACCCTCCGCATCTCTGTAATCTACTCCCAATCTACACCCTCCCTATCTCTGTAATCTACTCCAATCAACACCCTCCCTATCTCTGTAATCTACTCCAATCTACACCCTCCCTATGTCTGTAATCTACTCCAATATACACCCTCCCTATCTCTGTAATCTACTCCAATCTATACTCTTCCATATCTCTGTAATCTCCTCCAATCAACACCCTCCCTATCTCTGTAATCTACTCCAATCTACACCCTATCTCTGTAATCTACTCCAATCTATACTCCTCCGTATCTCTGTAATCTACTCCAGTCAACACAATCCCGATCTCTGTAATCTACTCCAATCTACACCCTCCCTATGTCTGTAATCTACTCCAATCGACACCCTCCCTATCTCTGTAATCGACTCCAGTCTATACTACTCCGTATCTCTGTAATCTACTCCAATATACACCCTCCGTATCTCTGTAATCTACTCCAATCTATACTCCTCCGTATCTCTGTAATCTACTTGAATCTACAGCCTCCCTATCTCTGTAATCTACTCCAATCTACACCCTCCCTATCTCTGTAATCTACTCCAATCTACACCCTCCCTATCTCTGTAATCTACTCCAATCTACACCCTCCCTATCTCTGTAATCTACTCCAATCTATACTCCTCCGCATCTCTGTAATCTACTCCAATCTACACCCTCCCTATCTCTGTAATCTACTCCAATATACACCCTCCCTATCTCTGTAATCTACTCCAATCTATACTCCTCCGTATCTCTGTAATCTACTCCAATATACACCCTCCCTATCTCTGTAATCTACCCCAATCGAAACTCCTCCCTATCTCTGTAATCTAATCCAATCTACACCCTCCCTATCTCTGTAATCTACTCCAATCTACACCCTCGCTATCTCTGTAATCTACTCCAATATACAATCTCCCTATCTCTGTAATCTACTCCAATATACACCCTCCCTATCTCTGTAATCTACTCCAATCTACACACTCCCTATCTCTGTAATCTACTCCAATCTACACGCTCCCTATCTCTGTAATCTACTCCAATCTACACGCTCCCTATCTCTGCAATCTACTCCAATCTACACCCTCTCTATCTCTGTAATCTACTCCAATCTACACCCTCCCTATCTCTGTAATCTACTCCAATCTACACGCTTCCTATCTCGGTAATCTACTCCAATCTACACGCTCCCTTTCTGTGTAATCCACTCCAATCTACACCCTCCCTATCTCTGTAATCTACTCCAATCTACACCCTCCCTATCTCTGTAATCTACTCCAATCTGCACCCTCCCTATGTCTGTAATCTACTCCAATCTATACCCTCCCTATCTCTGTAATCTACTCCAATCTATACTCCTCCGTATCTCTGTAATCTACTCCAATATACACCTTCCCTATCTCTGTAATCTACTCCAATCTATACTCCTCCGTATCTCTGTAATCTACTCCAATCTACAGCCTCCCTATCTCTGTAATCTACTCCAATCTACACCCTCCCTATCTCTGTAATCTACTCCAATCTACACCCTCCCAATCTCTGTAATCTACTCAAATCTATACTCCTCCGCATCTCTGTAATCTACTCCAATCTACACCCTCCCTATCTCTGTAATCTACTCCAATATACACCCTCCCTATCTCTGTAATCTACTCCAATCTATACTCCTCCGTATCTCTGTAATCTACTCCAATATACACCCTCCCTATCTCTGTAATTTACTCCAATCGAAACTCCTCCCTATCTCTGTAATCTAATCCAATCTACACCCTTTCTATCTCTGTAATCTACTCCAATCTACACCCTCGCAATCTCTGTAATCTACTCCAATATACAATCTCCCTATCTCAGTAATCTACTCCAATATACACCCTCTCTATCTCTGTAATCTACTCCAATCTACACCCTCCCTATCTCTGTAATCTACTCCAATCTACAAGCTCCCTATCTCTGTAATCTACTCCAATATACACCCTCTCTATCTCTGTAATCTACTCCAATCTACACCCTCCCTATCTCTGTAATCTACACCAAACTACACGCTCCCTATCTCTGTAATCTACTCCAATCTACACCCTCCCTATCTCTGTAATCTACACCAATATACACTCTCCCTATCTCTGTAATCTACTCCAATCTATACACCTCCGTATCTCTGTAATCTACACCAATATACACTCTCCCTATCTCTGTAATCTACTCCAATCTATACTCCTCCCTATCTCTGTAATCTACTCCAATCTACACCCTCCCTACCTCTGTAATCTACACCAATATACACTCTCCCTATCTCTGTAATCTACTCCAATCTACACCCTCCCTATCTCTGTAATCTACTCCAATCTACACCCTCCCTATGTCTGTAATCTACTCCAATCTACACCCTCCCTATCTCTGTAATCTACTCCAATCTATACTCCTCCGTATCTCTGTAATCTACTCCAATATACACCTTCCCTATCTCTGTAATCTACTCCAATCTATACTCCTCCGTATCTCTGTAATCTACTCCAATCTACAGCCTCCCTATCTCTGTAATCTACTCCAATCTACACCCTCCCTATCTCTGTAATCTACTCCAATCTACACACTCCCAATCTCTGTAATCTACTCAAATCTATACTCCTCCGCATCTCTGTAATCTACTCCAATCTACACCCTCCCTATCTCTGTAATCTACTCCAATATACACCCTCCCTATCTCTGTAATCTACTCCAATCTATACTCCTCCGTATCTCTGTAATCTACTCCAATATACACCCTCCCTATCTCTGTAATTTACTCCACTCGAAACTCCTCCCTATCTCTGTAATCTAATCCAATCTACACCCTCCCTATCTCTGTAATCTACTCCAATCTACACCCTCGCAATCTCTGTAATCTACTCCAATATACAATCTCCCTATCTCAGTAATCTACTCCAATATACACCCTCTCTATCTCTGTAATCTACTCCAATCTACACCCTCCCTATCTCTGTAATCTACTCCAATCTACAAGCTCCCTATCTCTGTAATCTACTCCAATATACACCCTCTCTATCTCTGTAATCTACTCCAATCTACACCCTCCCTATCTCTGTAATCTACTCCAAACTACACGCTCCCTATCTCTGTAATCTACTCCAATCTACACCCTCCCTATCTCTGTAATCTACACCAATATACACTCTCCCTATCTCTGTAATCTACTCCAATCTATACACCTCCGTATCTCTGTAATCTACACCAATATACACTCTCCCTATCTCTGTAATCTACTCCAATCTATACTCCTCCCTATCTCTGTAATCTACTCCAATCTACACCCTCCCTACCTCTGTAATCTACACCAATATACACTCTCCCTATCTCTGTAATCTACTCCAATCTATACTCCTCCCTATCTCTGTAATCTACTCCAATCTACACCCTCCCTATCTCTGTAATCTGCACCAATATACACTCTCCCTATCTCTGTAATCTACTCCAATCTACACCCTCCCTATCTCTGTAATCTACTCCAATCTGCACCCTCCCGATCTCTGTAATCTACTCCAATCTATACTCCTCCGCATCTCTGTAATCTACTCCAATCTACAGCCTCCCTATCTCTGTAATCTACTCCAATATACACCCTCCCTATCTCTGTAATCTACTCCAATCTACACCCTCCCTATCTCTGTAATCTACTCCAATCTACACCCTCCCTATCTCTGTAATCTACTCCAATCTACACCCTCCCTATCTCTGTAATCTACTCCAATCTATACTCCTCCGCATCTCTGTAATCTACTCCAATCTACAGCCTCCCTATCTCTGTAATCTACTCCAATATACACCCTCCCTATCTCTGTAATCTACTCCAATCTATACTCCTCCGTATCTCTGTTATCTACTCGAATAGAGACCCTCCCTATCTCTGTAATCAACACCAATCTATACTCCTCCCTATCTCTGTAATCTACTCCAATCTACACCCTCCCTATCTCTGTAATCTACTCCAATCTACACCATCCCTATCTCTGTAATCTACGCCAATCTACACCCTCCCTATCTCTGTAATCTACACCAATATACAATCTCCCTATCTCTGTAATTGACTCCAATATACACCCTCCCTATCTCTGTAATCTACTCCAATCTACACGCTCCCTATCTGTGTAATCTACTCCAATCTATACTCCTCCCTTTCTCTGTAATCTACTCCAATCTGTACTCCTCCGGATCACTGTAATCTACTCCAATCTATACTCCTCCCTATCTCTGTAATCTACTCCAACGTACACCCTCCCTATCTCTGTAATCTACTCCAATCTATGCTCCTCCACATCTCTGTAATCTACTCCAATCTACACCCTCCCTATCTCTGTAATCTACTCCAATATATACCTTCCATATCTCTGTAATCAACTCCAATCTATACTCCTCCGTATCTCTGTAATCTACACCAATATACATTCTCCCGATCTCTGTAATGTTCTCCAATCTACACCCTCCGTATCTCTGCAATCTACTCCAATATACACCTTCCCTATCTCTGTAATCTACTCCAATCTATACTCCTCCGGATCACTGTAATCTACTCCAATCTATACTCCTCCGGATCACTGTAATCTACTCCAATCTATACTCCTCCCTATCTCTGTAATCTACTCCAACGTACACCCTCCCTATCTCTGTAATCTACTCCAATCTATGCTCCTCCACATCTCTGTAATCTACTCCAATCTGCACCCTCTCTATCTCTCTAATATACTCCAATATACACCCTCCCTATCTCTGTAATCTACTCCAATATACACCCTCCATATCTCTGTAATCTACTCCAATCTATACTCCTCTGTATGTCAGTAATCTACACCAATATACATTCTCCCGATCTCTGTAATGTTCTCCAATCTACACCCTCCGTATCTCTGTAATCTACTCCAATATACACCATCCCTATCTCTGTCATCTACTCCAATATACACCCTCCCTATCTCTGTAATCTACTCCAATCTACATCCTCCCTATCTCTGTAATCTTCTCCAATCTATACTCCTCCGTATCTCTGTAATCTACTCCAATCTATACTCCTCCATATCTCTGTAATCTACTCCAATATACACACTCCCTATCTCTGTAATCTACTCCAATATACAGCCTCCGTATCTCTGTAATCTACTCCAATCTACACCCTCCCTATCTCTGTAATCTACTCCAATATACAACCTCCCTATGTCTGTAATCTACTCCAATATGCAACCTCCGTATCTCTGTAATCTACTCCAATCTACACCCTCCTTATCTCTGTGATGTACTCCAAATACACCCTCCCTATCTCAGTAATCTTCTCCAATCTACACCCTCCGTATCTCTGTAATCTACTCCAATCTGCACCCTCCATATCTCTGGAATCTAATCCAATATACACCCTCCATATCTCTGTAATCTACTCCAATCTACACCCTCCATATCTCCGTAACCTACTCCAATCTACACACTCCCTATCTCTGTAATCTGCTCCAATATACACCCTCCCTATGTCTGTAATCTACTCCAATCGACACACTCCCTATCTCTGTAATCTACTCCAACGTACACCCTCCGTATCTCTGTAATGTACACCAATATACAACCCCTATCTCTGTAATCTACTCCAATCTACACTCTCCGTATCTCTGTGCTCTACTCCAATATACACCCTCCCTATCTCTGTAATCTACTCCAATCTATACTCCTCCCTATCTCTGTAATCTACTCCAATCTACACCCTCCCTATCTCTGAAATTGACTCCAATATACACCCTCCCTATCTCTGTAATCTACTCCAATCTCTACTCCTCCGTATCTCTGTAATCTACTCCAATATACACCCTCCCTATCTCTGTAATCTTCTCCAATCTATACTTCTCCGTATCTCTGTAATCTACTCCAATATACACACTCCCTATCTCTGTAATCTACTCCAATATACAACCTCCGTATCTCGGTAATCTACTCCAATATACACCCTCCCGATCTCTGTAATCAACTCCAATACACACACTCCATATCTCTGTAATCTACTCCAATATACACCCTCCCGATCTCTGTAATCAACTCCAATACACACACTCCATATCTCTGTAATCTACTCCAATCTACACCCTCCTTATCTCTGTGATGTCCTCCAATATACACCCTCCCTATCTCAGTAATCTACTCCAATCTACACCCTCCGTATCTCTGTAATCTACTCCAATCTGCACCCTCCATATCTCCGTAATCTACTCCAATCTACACACTCCCTATCTCTGTAATCTGCTCCAATATACACCCTCCCTATGTCTGTAATCTACTCCAATCGACACACTCCCTATCTCTGCAATCTACTCCAATCTACATCCTCCGTATCTCTGTAATCTGCTCCAATCTACACGCTCCCTATCTCTGTAATCTACTCCAATCTACACCCTCCGTATCTCTGTAATCTACTCAAATCCAAATGCTCCCTATCTCTGTAATCGACTCCAATATGCACCCTCCCTATCTCTGTAATCTACTCCAATATACACCCTCCGTATCTCAGTAATCTACTCCAAAGTACACCATCCCTATCTCTGTAATCTACTCCAATATACACCCTCCCTATCTCTGTAATCTACTCCCATCTATACTCCTCCGTATCTCTGTAATCTCGACCATTATATACTCTCCCTATCACTGTAATCTACTCCAATCTACAGCCTCCCTAACTCTGTAATCCACTCCAATCTATACTCCTCCGTATCTCTGTAATCTACTTCAATCTACACCCTCCCTATCTCTGTGATCTACTCCAATATGCACCCTCCCTATCACTGTAATCTACTCCAATCTACACCCTCCCTATCTCTGTAATCTACTCCAATATACACCCTCCCTATCTCTGTAATCTACACCAATCTACACTCTCCCTATCTCAGTAATCTACTCCAATCTACACCCTCCGTATCTCTGTAATCTACTCCAATCTACACCCTCCCTATCTCTGTAATCTACTCCAATCTACACGCTCCCTATCTCTGTAATCTACTCCAATCTACACACTCCCTATATCTGTAATCTACTCCAAAATACACCCACCCTATCTCTGTTATCTACTCCAATATGCACCCTCCCTATTTCTGTAATCTACTCCAATCTGCATCCTCCGTATCTCTGTAATCTACTCCAATCTAAACCCTCCCTATCTCTGGAATCTACTCCAATATACAGTCTCCCTATCTCTGTAATCTGCTCCAATATACACCCTCCGTATCTCTGTAATCTACTCCAATATACACCCTCCCTATCTCTGTAATCTACTCCAATCTACACCCTCCCTATCTCTGTAATCTACTCCAATCTACACCCTCCCTATCTCTGTAATCTACTCCAATCTACACCCTCCCTATCTCTGTAATCTACTCCAATCTACACCCTCCCTATCTCTGTAATCTACTCCAATCTACACCCTCCCTATCTCTGGAATCTACTCCAATCTATACTCCTCCGCATCTCTGTAATCTACTCCAATCTACAGCCTCCCTATCTCTGTAATCTACTCCAATATACACCCTCCCTATCTCTGTAATCTACTCCAATCTATACTCCTCCGTATCTCTGTAATCTACTCCAATATTCACCCTCCCTATCTCTGTAATCTACTCCAATCTACACCCTCCCTATCTCTGTAATCTACTCCAATCTACACCCTCCCTATCTCTGTAATCTACTCCAATCTACACCCTCCCTATCTCTGTAATCTACTCAAATCTATACTCCTCCGCATCTCTGCAATCTACTCCAATCTACAGCCTCCCTATCTCTGTAATCTACTCCAATATACACCCTCCCTATCTCTGTAATCTACTCCAATCTATACTCCTCCGTATCTCTGTTATCTACTCGAATAGACACCCTCCCTATCTCTGTAATCTACACCAATCTATACTCCTCCCTATCTCTGTAATCTACTCCAATCTACACCCTCCCTATCTCTGTAATCTACTCCAATCTACACCCTCCCTATCTCTGTAATCTACGCCAATCTACACCCTCCCTATCTCTGTAATCTACACCAATATACAATCTCCCTCTCTCTGTAATCTACTCCAATATACATCCTCCCTATCTCTGTAATCTACTCCAATCTACACGCTCCCTATCTGTGTAATCTACTCCAATCTATACTCCTCCCCATCTCTGTAATCTACTCCAATCTATACTCCTCCGTATCACTGTAATCTACTCCAATCTATACTCCTCCCTATCTCTGTAATCTACTCCAACGTACACCCTCCCTATCTCTGTAATCTACTCCAATCTATGCTCCTCCACATCTCTGTAATCTACTCCAATCTACACCCTCCCTATCTCTGTAATCTACTCCAATATACACCCTCCATATCTCTGTAATCTACTCCAATCTATACTCCTCCGTATGTCAGTAATCTACACCAATATACATTCTCCCGATCTCTGTAATCTTCTCCAATCTACACCCTCCGTATCTCTGCAATCTACTCCAATATACACCCTCCCTATCTCTGTAATCTACTCCAATATACACCCTCCGTACCTCTGTGCTCTACTCCAATATACACCCTCCCTATCTCTGTAATCTACTCCAATCTATACCCCACCGTATCTCAGAAATCTACTCCAATCTACATCCTCCGTATCTCTGTAATCTGCTCCAATCTACACGCTCCCTATCTCTGTAATCTACTCCAATCTACACCCTCCGTATCTCAGTAATCTACTCCAAAGTACACCATCCCTATCTCTGTAATCTACTCCAATATACACCCTCCCTATCTCTGTAATCTACTCCCATCTATACTCCTCCGTATCTCTGTAATCTCGACCATTATATACTCTCCCTATCACTGTAATCTACTCCAATCTACACCCTCCCTAACTCTGTAATCCACTCCAATCTATACTCCTCCGTATCTCTGTAATCTACTTCAATCTACACCCTCCCTATCTCTGTAATCTACTCCAATCTACACTCTCCCTATCTCAGTAATCTACTCCAATCTACACCCTCCGTATCTCTGTAATCTACTCCAATCTACACCCTCCCTATCTCTGTAATCTACTCCAATCTACACGCTCCCTATCTCTGTAATCTACTCCAATCTACACACTCCCTATATCTGTAATCTACTCCAAAATACACCCACTCTATCTCTGTTATCTACTCCAATATGCACCCTCCCTTTTTCTGTAATCTACTCCAATCTGCATCCTCCGTATCTCTGTAATCTACTCCAATCTACA
Organism: Heterodontus francisci; assembly: GCF_036365525.1. Taxonomy (NCBI): domain Eukaryota; kingdom Metazoa; phylum Chordata; class Chondrichthyes; order Heterodontiformes; family Heterodontidae; genus Heterodontus; species Heterodontus francisci. The sequence continues at coordinate 114,056 of NW_027142084.1, read as the reverse complement.
CCCTCCCTATCTCTGGAATCTACTCCAATATACAGTCTCCCTATCTCTGTAATCTGCTCCAATATACACCCTCCGTATCTCTGTAATCTACTCCAATATACACCCTCCCTATCTCTGTAATCCACTCCAATCTACACCCTCCCTATCTCTGTAATCTACTCCAATCTACACCCTCCCTATCTCTGTAATCTACTCCAATCTACACCCTCCCTATCTCTGTAATCTACTCCAATCTACACCCTCCCTATCTCTGTAATCTACTCCAATCTACACCCTCCCTATCTCTGTAATCTACTCCAATCTACACCCTCCCTATCTCTGTAATCTACTCCAATCTACACGCTCCCTATCTCTGTAATCTACTCCAATCTACACCCTCCCTATCTCTGTAATCTACTCCAATCTACACCCTCCCTATCTCTGTAATCTACTCCAATCTACACGCTCCATATCTCTGTAATCTACTCCAATATACACCCTCCCTATTTCTGTAATCTACTCCAATCTACACCCTCCTTATCTCTGTGATGTCCTCCAATATACACCCTCCCTATCTCTGTAATCTACTCCAATCTACACCCTCCGTATCTCTGTAATCTACTCCAATCTGCACCCTCCATATCTCCGTAATCTACTCCAATCTACACACTCCCTATCTCTGTAATCTGCTCCAATATACACCCTCCCTATGTCTGTAATCTACTCCAATCGACACACTCCCTATCTCTGCAATCTACTCCAATCTACATCCTCCGTATCTCTGTAATCTGCTCCAATCTACACGCTCCCTATCTCTGTAATCTACTCCAATCTACACCCTCCGTATCTCTGTAATCTACTCCAATCCACATGCTCCCTATCTCTGTAATCTACTCCAATATACACCCTCCGTATCTCAGTAATCTACTCCAAAGTACACCATCCCTATCTCTGTAATCTACTCCAATATACACCCTCCCTATCTCTGTAATCTACTCCCATCTATACTCCTCCGTAACTCTGTAATCTCGACCATTATATACTCTCCCTATCACTGTAATCTACTCCAATCTACACCCTCCCTAACTCTGTAATCCACTCCAATCTATACTCCTCCGTATCTCTGTAATCTACTTCAATCTACACCCTCCCTATCTCTGTAATCTACTCCAATATGCACCCTCCCTATCACTGTAATCTACTCCAATCTACACCCTCCCTATCTCTGTAATCTACTCCAATATACACCCTCCCTATCTCTGTAATCTACACCAATCTACACTCTCCCTATCTCAGTAATCTACTCCAATCTACACCCTCCGTATCTCTGTAATCTACTCCAATCTACACCCTCCCTATCTCTGTAATCTACTCCAATCTACACGCTCCCTATCTCTGTAATCTACTCCAATCTACACACTCCCTATATCTGTAATCTACTCCAAAATACACCCACCCTATCTCTGTTATCTACTCCAATATGCACCCTCCCTATTTCTGTAATCTACTCCAATCTGCATCCTCCGTATCTCTGTAATCTACTCCAATCTAAACCCTCCCTATCTCTGGAATCTACTCCAATATACAGTCTCCCTATCTCTGTAATCTGCTCCAATATACACCCTCCGTATCTCTGTAATCTACTCCAATATACACCCTCCCTATCTCTGTAATCTACTCCAATCTACACCCTCCCTATCTCTGTAATCTACTCCAATCTACACCCTCCCTATCTCTGTAATCTACTCCAATCTACACCCTCCCTATCTCTGTAATCTACTCCAATCTACACCCTCCCTATCTCTGTAATCTACTCCAATCTACACCCTCCCTATCTCTGTAATCTACTCCAATCTATACTCCTCCGCATCTCTGTAATCTACTCCAATCTACAGCCTCCCTATCTCTGTAATCTACTCCAATATACACCCTCCCTATCTCTGTAATCTACTCCAATCTATACTCCTCCGTATCTCTGTAATCTACTCCAATATTCACCCTCCCTATCTCTGTAATCTACTCCAATCTACACCCTCCCTATCTCTGTAATCTACTCCAATCTACACCCTCCCTATCTCTGTAATCTACTCCAATCTACACCCTCCCTATCTCTGTAATCTACTCAAATCTATACTCCTCCGCATCTCTGCAATCTACTCCAATCTACAGCCTCCCTATCTCTGTAATCTACTCCAATATACACCCTCCCTATCTCTGTAATCTACTCCAATCTATACTCCTCCGTATCTCTGTTATCTACTCGAATAGACACCCTCCCTATCTCTGTAATCTACACCAATCTATACTCCTCCCTATCTCTGTAATCTACTCCAATCTACACCCTCCCTATCTCTGTAATCTACTCCAATCTACACCCTCCCTATCTCTGTAATCTACGCCAATCTACACCCTCCCTATCTCTGTAATCTACACCAATATACAATCTCCCTCTCTCTGTAATCTACTCCAATATACATCCTCCCTATCTCTGTAATCTACTCCAATCTACACGCTCCCTATCTGTGTAATCTACTCCAATCTATACTCCTCCCCATCTCTGTAATCTACTCCAATCTATACTCCTCCGTATCACTGTAATCTACTCCAATCTATACTCCTCCCTATCTCTGTAATCTACTCCAACGTACACCCTCCCTATCTCGGTAATCTACTCCAATCTATGCTCCTCCACATCTCTGTAATCTACTCCAATCTACACCCTCCCTATCTCTGTAATCTACTCCAATATACACCCTCCATATCTCTGTAATCTACTCCAATCTATACTCCTCCGTATGTCAGTAATCTACACCAATATACATTCTCCCGATCTCTGTAATCTTCTCCAATCTACACCCTCCGTATCTCTGCAATCTACTCCAATATACACCCTCCCTATCTCTGTAATCTACTCCAATATACACCCTCCGTACCTCTGTGCTCTACTCCAATATACACCCTCCCTATCTCTGTAATCTACTCCAATCTATACCCCACCGTATCTCAGAAATCTACTCCAATCTACATCCTCCGTATCTCTGTAATCTGCTCCAATCTACACGCTCCCTATCTCTGTAATCTACTCCAATCTACACCCTCCGTATCTCAGTAATCTACTCCAAAGTACACCATCCATATCTCTGTAATCTACTCCAATATACACCCTCCCTATCTCTGTAATCTACTCCCATCTATACTCCTCCGTATCTCTGTAATCTCGACCATTATATACTCTCCCTATCACTGTAATCTACTCCAATCTACACCCTCCCTAACTCTGTAATCCACTCCAATCTATACTCCTCCGTATCTCTGTAATCTACTTCAATCTACACCCTCCCTATCTCTGTAATCTACTCCAATATGCACCCTCCCTATCACTGTAATCTACTCCAATCTAACCCCTCCCTATCTCTGTAATCTACTCCAATATACACCCTCCCTATCTCTGTAATCTACACCAATCTACACTCTCCCTATCTCAGTAATCTACTCCAATCTACACCCTCCGTATCTCTGTAATCTACTCCAATCTACACCCTCCCTATCTCTGTAATCTACTCCAATCTACACGCTCCCTATCTCTGTAATCTACTCCAATCTACACACTCCCTATATCTGTAATCTACTCCAAAATACACCCACTCTATCTCTGTTATCTACTCCAATATGCACCCTCCCTATTTCTGTAATCTACTCCAATCTGCATCCTCCGTATCTCTGTAATCTACTCCAATCTACACCCTCCCTATCTCTGGAATCTACTCCAATATACAGTCTCCCTATCTCTGTAATCTGCTCCAATATACACCCTCCGTATCTCTGTAATCTACTCCAATATACACCCTCCCTATCTCTGTAATCCACTCCAATCTACACCCTCCCTATCTCTGTAATCTACTCCAATCTACACCCTCCCTATCTCTGTAATCTACTCCAATCTACACCCTCCCTATCTCTGTAATCTACTCCAATCTACACCCTCCCTATCTCTGTAATCTACTCCAATCTACACCCTCCCTATCTCTGGAATCTACTCCAATCTATACTCCTCCGCATCTCTGTAATCTACTCCAATCTACAGCCTCCCTATCTCTGTAATCTACTCCAATATACACCCTCCCTATCTCTGTAATCTACTCCAATCTATACTCCTCCGTATCTCTGTAATCTACTCCAATATTCACCCTCCCTATCTCTGTAATCTACTCCAATCTACACCCTCCCTATCTCTGTAATCTACTCCAATCTACACCCTCCCTATCTCTGTAATCTACTCCAATCTACACCCTCCCTATCTCTGTAATCTACTCAAATCTATACTCCTCCGCATCTCTGCAATCTACTCCAATCTACAGCCTCCCTATCTCTGTAATCTACTCCAATATACACCCTCCCTATCTCTGTAATCTACTCCAATCTATACTCCTCCGTATCTCTGTTATCTACTCGAATAGACACCCTCCCTATCTCTGTAATCTACACCAATCTATACTCCTCCCTATCTCTGTAATCTACTCCAATCTACACCCTCCCTATCTCTGTAATCTACTCCAATCTACACCCTCCCTATCTCTGTAATCTACGCCAATCTACACCCTCCCTATCTCTGTAATCTACACCAATATACAATCTCCCTCTCTCTGTAATCTACTCCAATATACACCCTACCTATCTCTGTAATCTACTCCAATCTACACGCTCCCTATCTGTGTAATCTACTCCAATCTATACTCCTCCCCATCTCTGTAATCTACTCCAATCTATACTCCTCCGTATCACTGTAATCTACTCCAATCTATACTCCTCCCTATCTCTGTAATCTACTCCAACGTACACCCTCCCTATCTCTGTAATCTACTCCAATCTATGCTCCTCCACATCTCTGTAATCTACTCCAATCTACACCCTCCCTATCTCTGTAATCTACTCCAATATACACCCTCCATATCTCTGTAATCTACTCCAATCTATACTCCTCCGTATGTCAGTAATCTACACCAATATACACCCTCCCTATCTCTGTAATCTACTCCAATATTCACCCTCCCTATCTCTGTAATCTACTCCAATCTACACCCTCCCTATCTCTGTAATCTACTCCAATATACACCCTCCATATCTCTGTAATCTACTCCAATCTATACTCCTCCGTATGTCAGTAATCTACACCAATATACATTCTCCCGATCTCTGTAATCTTCTCCAATCTACACCCTCCGTATCTCTGCAATCTACTCCAATATACACCCTCCCTATCTCTGTAATCTACTCCAATATACACCCTCCGTATCTCTGTGCTCTACTCCAATATACACCCTCCCTATCTCTGTAATCTACTCCAATCTATACCCCTCCGTATCTCAGAAATCTACTCCAATCTACAGCCTCCGTATCTCTGTGATCTACTCCAATAAACACCCTCCCTATCTCTGTAATCTACTCCAATCTACACCCTCCGTATCTCTGTGATCTACTCCAATCTACACCCTCCGTATCTCTGTGATCTACTCCAATAAACACCCTCCCTATCTCTGTAATCTACTCCAAGCTACACCCTCCGTATCTCTGTGATCTACTCCAATCTACACCCTCCGTATCTCTGTGATCTACTCCAATAAACACCCTCCAGATCTCTGTAATCTACTCCAATCTATACTTCTCCGTATCTCTGTAATCTACACCAATATACATTCTCCCTATCTCTGTAATCTACTCCAATCTACACCCTCCGTATCTCTGTGCTCTACTCCAATATACACCCTCCCTATCTCTGTAATCTACTCCAATCTATACTTCTCCCTATCTCTGTAATCTACTCCAATCTACACCCTCCCTATCTCTGAAATCTACTCCAATATACACCCTCCCTATCTCTGTAATCTACACCCATCTATACTCCTCCGTATCTCTGTAATCTCGACCATTATATACTCTCCCTATCACTGTAATCTACTCCAATCTACACCCTCCCTAACTCTGTAATCCACTCCAATCTATACTCCTCCGTATCTCTGTAATCTACTTCAATCTACACCCTCCCTATCTCTGTAATCTACTCCAATATGCACCCTCCCTATCACTGTAATCTACTCCAATCTACACCCTCCCTATCTCTGTAATCTACTCCAATATAGACCCTCCCTATCTCTGTAATCTACTCCAATCTATACTCCTCCCTATCTCTGTAATCTACTCCAACGTACACCCTCCCTATCTCTGTAATCTACTGCAATCTATGCTCCTCCACATCTCTGTAATCTACTCCAATCTACACCCTCTCTATCTCTCTAATATACTCCAATATACACCCTCCCTATCTCTGTAATCTACTCCAATATACACCCTCCATATCTCTGTAATCTACTCCAATCTATACTCCTCTGTATGTCAGTAATCTACTCCAATATACATTCTCCCGATCTCTGTAATGTTCTCCAATCTACACCCTCCGTATCTCTGTAATCTACTCCAATATACACCATCCCTATCTCTGTCATCTACTCCAATATACACCCTCCCTATCTCTGTAATCTACTCCAATCTACATCCTCCCTATCTCTGTAATCTTCTCCAATCTATACTCCTCCGTATCTCTGTAATCTACTCCAATCTATACTCCTCCATATCTCTGTAATCTACTCCAATATACACACTCCCTATCTCTGTAATCTACTCCAATATACAACCTCCGTATCTCTGTAATCTACTCCAATCTACACCCTCCCTATCTCTGTAATCTACTCCAATATACAACCTCCCTATGTCTGTAATCTACTCCAATATGCAACCTCCGTATCTCTGTAATCTACTCCAATCTACACCCTCCTTATCTCTGTGATGTACTCCAAATACACCCTCCCTATCTCAGTAATCTTCTCCAATCTACACCCTCCGTATCTCTGTAATCTACTCCAATCTGCACCCTCCATATCTCTGGAATCTAATCCAATATACACCCTCCATATCTCTGTAATCTACTCCAATCTACACCCTCCATATCTCCGTAACCTACTCCAATCTACACACTCCCTATCTCTGTAATCTGCTCCAATATACACCCTCCCTATGTCTGTAATCTACTCCAATCGACACACTCCCTATCTCTGTAATCTACTCCAACGTACACCCTCCGTATCTCTGTAATGTACACCAATATACAACCCCTATCTCTGTAATCTACTCCAATCTACACTCTCCGTATCTCTGTGCTCTACTCCAATATACACCCTCCCTATCTCTGTAATCTACTCCAATCTATACTCCTCCCTATCTCTGTAATCTACTCCAATCTACACCCTCCCTATCTCTGAAATCTACTCCAATATACACCCTCCCTATCTCTGTAATCTACTCCAATCTCTACTCCTCCGTATCTCTGTAATCTACTCCAATATACACCCTCCCTATCTCTGTAATCTTCTCCAATCTATACTTCTCCGTATCTCTGTAATCTACTCCAATATACACACTCCCTATCTCTGTAATCTACTCCAATATACAACCTCCGTATCTCGGTAATCTACTCCAATATACACCCTCCCGATATCTGTAATCAACTCCAATACACACACTCCATATCTCTGTAATCTACTCCAATATACACCCTCCCTATTTCTGTAATCTACTCCAATCTACACCCTCCTTATCTCTGTGATGTCCTCCAATATACACCCTCCCTATCTCAGTAATCTACTCCAATCTACACCCTCCGTATCTCTGTAATCTACTCCAATCTGCACCCTCCATATCTCCGTAATCTACTCCAATCTACACACTCCCTATCTCTGTAATCTGCTCCAATATACACCCTCCCTATGTCTGTAATCTACTCCAATCGACACACTCCCTATCTCTGCAATCTACTCCAATCTACATCCTCCGTATCTCTGTAATCTGCTCCAATCTAAACGCTCCCTATCTCTGTAATCTACTCCAATCTACACCCTCCGTATCTCTGTAATCTACTCCAATCCACATGCTCCCTATCTCTGTAATCGACTCCAATATGCACCCTCCCTATCTCTGTAATCTACTCCAATATACACCCTCCGTATCTCAGTAATCTACTCCAAAGTACACCATCCCTATCTCTGTAATCTACTCCAATATACACCCTCCCTATCTCTGTAATCTACTCCCATCTATACTCCTCCGTATCTCTGTAATCTCGACCATTATATACTCTCCCTATCACTGTAATCTACTCCAATCTACACCCTCCCTAACTCTGTAATCCACTCCAATCTATACTCCTCCGTATCTCTGTAATCTACTTCAATCTACACCCTCCCTATCTCTGTAATCTACTCCAATATGCACCCTCCCTATCACTGTAATCTACTCCAATCTACACCCTCCCTATCTCTGTAATCTACTCCAATATACACCCTCCCTATCTCTGTAATCTACACCAATCTACACTCTCCCTATCTCAGTAATCTACTCCAATCTACACCCTCCGTATCTCTGTAATCTACTCCAATCTACACCCTCCCTATCTCTGTAATCTACTCCAATCTACACGCTCCCTATCTCTGTAATCTACTCCAAAATACACCCACCCTATCTCTGTTATCTACTCCAATATGCACCCTCCCTATTTCTGTAATCTACTCCAATCTGCATCCTCCGTATCTCTGTAATCTACTCCAATCTACACCCTCCCTATCTCTGGAATCTACTCCAATTTACAGTCTCCCTATCTCTGTAATCTGCTCCAATATACACCCTCCGTATCTCTGTAATCTACTCCAATATACACCCTCCCTATCTCTGTAATCTACTCCAATCTACACCCTCCCTATCTCTGTAATCTACTCCAATCTACACCCTCCCTATCTCTGTAATCTACTCCAATCTACACCCTCCCTATCTCTGTAATCTACTCCAATCTACACCCTCCCTATCTCTGTAATCTACTCCAATCTACACCCTCCCTATCTCTGGAATCGACTCCAATCTATACTCCTCCGCATCTCTGTAATCTACTCCAATCTACAGCCTCCCTATCTCTGTAATCTACTCCAATATACACCCTCCCTATCTCTGTAATCTACTCCAATCTATACTCCTCCGTATCTCTGTAATCTACTCCAATATTCACCCTCCCTATCTCTGTAATCTACTCCAATCTACACCCTCCCTATCTCTGTAATCTACTCCAATCTACACCCTCCCTATCTCTGTAATCTACTCCAATCTACACCCTCCCTATCTCTGTAATCTACTCAAATCTATACTCCTCCGCATCTCTGCAATCTACTCCAATCTACAGCCTCCCTATCTCTGTAATCTACTCCAATATACACCCTCCCTATCTCTGTAATCTACTCCAATCTATACTCCTCCATATCTCTGTTATCTACTCGAATAGACACCCTCCCTATCTCTGTAATCTACACCAATCTATACTCCTCCCTATCTCTGTAATCTACTCCAATCTACACCCTCCCTATCTCTGTAATCTACTCCAATCTACACCCTCCCTATCTCTGTAATCTACGCCAATCTACACCCTCCCTATCTCTGTAATCTACACCAATATACAATCTCCCTCTCTCTGTAATCTACTCCAATATACACCCTCCCTATCTCTGTAATCTACTCCAATCTACACGCTCCCTATCTGTGTAATCTACTCCAATCTATACTCCTCCCCATCTCTGTAATCTACTCCAATCTATACTCCTCCGTATCACTGTAATCTACTCCAATCTATACTCCTCCCTATCTCTGTAATCTACTCCAACGTACACCCTCCCTATCTCTGTAATCTACTCCAATCTATGCTCCTCCACATCTCTGTAATCTACTCCAATCTACACCCTCCCTATCTCTGTAATCTACTCCAATATACACCCTCCATATCTCTGTAATCTACTCCAATCTATACTCCTCCGTATCACTGTAATCTACTCCAATCTATACTCCTCCCTATCTCTGTAATCTACTCCAACGTACACCCTCCCTATCTCTGTAATCTACTCCAATCTATGCTCCTCCACATCTCTGTAATCTACTCCAATCTACACCCTCCCTATCTCTGTAATCTACTCCAATATACACCCTCCATATCTCTGTAATCTACTCCAATCTATACTCCTCCGTATGTCAGTAATCTACACCAATATACATTCTCCCGATCTCTGTAATCTTCTCCAATCTACACCCTCCGTATCTCTGCAATCTACTCCAACCTACACCCTCCGTATCTCTGTGATCTACTCCAATAAACACCCTCCCTATCTCTGTAATCTACTCCAAGCTACACCCTCCGTATCACTGTGATCTACTCCAATCTACACCCTCCCTATCTCTGTAATCTACTCCAATCTACACCCTCCGTATCTCTGTGATCTACTCCAATAAACACCCTCCCTATCTCTGTAATCTACTCCAAGCTACACCCTCCGTATCTCTGTGATCTACTCCAATCTACACCCTCCGTATCTCTGTGATCTACTCCAATAAACACCCTCCAGATCTCTGTAATCTACTCCAATCTATACTTCTCCGTATCTCTGTAATCTACACCAATATACATTCTCCCTATCTCTGTAATCTACTCCAATCTACACCCTCCGTATCTCTGTGCTCTACTCCAATATACACCCTCCCTATCTCTGTAATCTACTCCAATCTATACTTCTCCCTATCTCTGTAATCTACTCCAATCTACACCCTCCCTATCTCTGAAATCCACTCCAATATACACCCTCCCTATCTCTGTAATCTACTCCCATCTATACTCCTCCGTATCTCTGTAAACTCGACCATTATATACTCTCCCTATCACTGTAATCTACTCCAATCTACACCCTCCCTAACTCTGTAATCCACTCCAATCTATACTCCTCCGTATCTCTGTAATCTACTTCAATCTACACCCTCCCTATCTCTGTAATCTACTCCAATATGCACCCTCCCTATCACTGTAATCTACTCCAATCTACACCCTCCCTATCTCTGTAATCTACTCCAATATAGACCCTCCCTATCTCTGTAATCTACACCAATCTACACTCTCCCTATCTCAGTAATCTACTCCAATCTACACCCTCCGTATCTCTGTAATCTACTCCAATCTACACCCTCCCTATCTCTGTAATCTACTCCAATCTACACGCTCCCTATCTCTGTAATCTACTCCAATCTACACACTCCCTATATCTGTCATCTACTCCAAAATACACCCACCCTATCTCTGTTATCTACTCCAATATGCACCCTCCCTATTTCTGTAATCTACTCCAATCTGCATCCTCCGTATCTCTGTAATCTACTCCAATCTACACCCTCCCTATCTCTGGAATCTACACCAATAGACAGTCTCCCTATCTCTGTAATCTGCTCCAATATACACCCTCCGTATCTCTGTAATCTACTCCAATATACACCCTCCCTATCTCTGTAATCTACTCCAATCTACACCCTCCCTATCTCTGTAATCTACTCCAATCTACACCCTCCCTATCTCTGTAATCTACTCCAATCTACACCCTCCCTATCTCTGTAATCTACTCCAATCTACACCCTCCCTATCTCTGTAATCTACTCCAATCTACACCCTCCCTATCTCTGTAATCTACTCCAATCTACACCCTCCCTATCTCTGTAATCTACTCCAATCTACACCCTCCCTATCTCTGTAATCTACTCCAATCTACACCCTCCCTATCTCTGTAATCTACTCCAATATACACCCTCCCTATCTCTGTAATCTACTCCAATCTACAGCCTCCCTATCTCTGTAATCTACTCCAATATACACCCTCCCTATCTCTGTAATCTACTCCAATCTATACTCCTCCCTATCTCTGTAATCTACTCCAATCTACAGCCTCCCTATCTCTGTAATCTACTCCAATCTACACCCTCCCTATCTCTGTGATGTCCTCCAATATACACCCTCCCTATCTCAGTAATCTACTCCAATCTACACCCTCCGTATCTCTGTAATCTACTCCAATCTGCACCCTCCATATCTCCGTAATCTACTCCAATCTACACACTCCCTATCTCTGTAATCTGCTCCAATATACACCCTCCCTATGTCTGTAATCTACTCCAATCGACACACTCCCTATCTCTGCAATCTACTCCAATCTACATCCTCCGTATCTCTGTAATCTGCTCCAATCTAAACGCTCCCTATCTCTGTAATCTACTCCAATCTACACCCTCCGTATCTCTGTAATCTACTCCAATCCACATGCTCCCTATCTCTGTAATCGACTCCAATATGCACCCTCCCTATCTCTGTAATCTACTCCAATATACACCCTCCGTATCTCAGTAATCTACTCCAAAGTACACCATCCCTATCTCTGTAATCTACTCCAATATACACCCTCCCTATCTCTGTAATCTACTCCCATCTATACTCCTCCGTATCTCTGTAATCTCGACCATTATATACTCTCCCTATCACTGTAATCTACTCCAATCTACACCCTCCCTAACTCTGTAATCCACTCCAATCTATACTCCTCCGTATCTCTGTAATCTACTTCAATCTACACCCTCCCTATCTCTGTAATCTACTCCAATATGCACCCTCCCTATCACTGTAATCTACTCCAATCTACACCCTCCCTATCTCTGTAATCTACTCCAATATACACCCTCCCTATCTCTGTAATCTACACCAATCTACACTCTCCCTATCTCAGTAATCTACTCCAATCTACACCCTCCGTATCTCTGTAATCTACTCCAATCTACACCCTCCCTATCTCTGTAATCTACTCCAATCTACACGCTCCCTATCTCTGTAATCTACTCCAAAATACACCCACCCTATCTCTGTTATCTACTCCAATATGCACCCTCCCTATTTCTGTAATCTACTCCAATCTGCATCCTCCGTATCTCTGTAATCTACTCCAATCTACACCCTCCCTATCTCTGGAATCTACTCCAATTTACAGTCTCCCTATCTCTGTAATCTGCTCCAATATACACCCTCCGTATCTCTGTAATCTACTCCAATATACACCCTCCCTATCTCTGTAATCTACTCCAATCTACACCCTCCCTATCTCTGTAATCTACTCCAATCTACACCCTCCCTATCTCTGTAATCTACTCCAATCTACACCCTCCCTATCTCTGTAATCTACTCCAATCTACACCCTCCCTATCTCTGTAATCTACTCCAATCTACACCCTCCCTATCTCTGGAATCTACTCCAATCTATACTCCTCCGCATCTCTGTAATCTACTCCAATCTACAGCCTCCCTATCTCTGTAATCTACTCCAATATACACCCTCCCTATCTCTGTAATCTACTCCAATCTATACTCCTCCGTATCTCTGTAATCTACTCCAATATTCACCCTCCCTATCTCTGTAATCTACTCCAATCTACACCCTCCCTATCTCTGTAATCTACTCCAATCTACACCCTCCCTATCTCTGTAATCTACTCCAATCTACACCCTCCCTATCTCTGTAATCTACTCAAATCTATACTCCTCCGCATCTCTGCAATCTACTCCAATCTACAGCCTCCCTATCTCTGTAATCTACTCCAATATACACCCTCCCTATCTCTGTAATCTACTCCAATCTATACTCCTCCATATCTCTGTTATCTACTCGAATAGACACCCTCCCTATCTCTGTAATCTACACCAATCTATACTCCTCCCTATCTCTGTAATCTACTCCAATCTACACCCTCCCTATCTCTGTAATCTACTCCAATCTACACCCTCCCTATCTCTGTAATCTACGCCAATCTACACCCTCCCTATCTCTGTAATCTACACCAATATACAATCTCCCTCTCTCTGTAATCTACTCCAATATACACCCTCCCTACCTCTGTAATCTACTCCAATCTACACGCTCCCTATCTGTGTAATCTACTCCAATCTATACTCCTCCCCATCTCTGTAATCTACTCCAATCTATACTCCTCCGTATCACTGTAATCTACTCCAATCTATACTCCTCCCTATCTCTGTAATCTACTCCAACGTACACCCTCCCTATCTCTGTAATCTACTCCAATCTATGCTCCTCCACATCTCTGTAATCTACTCCAATCTACACCCTCCCTATCTCTGTAATCTACTCCAATATACACCCTCCATATCTCTGTAATCTACTCCAATCTATACTCCTCCGTATCACTGTAATCTACTCCAATCTATACTCCTCCCTATCTCTGTAATCTACTCCAACGTACACCCTCCCTATCTCTGTAATCTACTCCAATCTATGCTCCTCCACATCTCTGTAATCTACTCCAATCTACACCCTCCCTATCTCTGTAATCTACTCCAATATACACCCTCCATATCTCTGTAATCTACTCCAATCTATACTCCTCCGTATGTCAGTAATCTACACCAATATACATTCTCCCGATCTCTGTAATCTTCTCCAATCTACACCCTCCGTATCTCTGCAATCTACTCCAACCTACACCCTCCGTATCTCTGTGATCTACTCCAATAAACACCCTCCCTATCTCTGTAATCTACTCCAAGCTACACCCTCCGTATCTCTGTGATCTACTCCAATCTACACCCTCCCTATCTCTGTAATCTACTCCAATCTACACCCTCCGTATCTCTGTGATCTACTCCAATAAACACCCTCCCTATCTCTGTAATCTACTCCAAGCTACACCCTCCGTATCTCTGTGATCTACTCCAATCTACACCCTCCGTATCTCTGTGATCTACTCCAATAAACACCCTCCAGATCTCTGTAATCTACTCCAATCCATACTTCTCCGTATCTCTGTAATCTACACCAATATACATTCTCCCTATCTCTGTAATCTACTCCAATCTACACCCTCCGTATCTCTGTGCTCTACTCCAATATACACCCTCCCTATCTCTGTAATCTACTCCAATCTATACTTCTCCCTATCTCTGTAATCTACTCCAATCTACACCCTCCCTATCTCTGAAATCCACTCCAATATACACCCTCCCTATCTCTGTAATCTACTCCCATCTATACTCCTCCGTATCTCTGTAATCTCGACCATTATATACTCTCCCTATCACTGTAATCTACTCCAATCTACACCCTCCCTAACTCTGTAATCCACTCCAATCTATACTCCTCCGTATCTCTGTAATCTACTTCAATCTACACCCTCCCTATCTCTGTAATCTACTCCAATATGCACCCTCCCTATCACTGTAATCTACTCCAATCTACACCCTCCCTATCTCTGTAATCTACTCCAATATAGACCCTCCCTATCTCTGTAATCTACACCAATCTACACTCTCCCTATCTCAGTAATCTACTCCAATCTACACCCTCCGTATCTCTGTAATCTACTCCAATCTACACCCTCCCTATCTCTGTAATCTACTCCAATCTACACGCTCCCTATCTCTGTAATCTACTCCAATCTACACACTCCCTATATCTGTCATCTACTCCAAAATACACCCACCCTATCTCTGTTATCTACTCCAATATGCACCCTCCCTATTTCTGTAATCTACTCCAATCTGCATCCTCCGTATCTCTGTAATCTACTCCAATCTACACCCTCCCTATCTCTGGAATCTACACCAATAGACAGTCTCCCTATCTCTGTAATCTGCTCCAATATACACCCTCCGTATCTCTGTAATCTACTCCAATATACACCCTCCCTATCTCTGTAATCTACTCCAATCTACACCCTCCCTATCTCTGTAATCTACTCCAATCTACACCCTCCCTATCTCTGTAATCTACTCCAATCTACACCCTCCCTATCTCTGTAATCTACTCCAATCTACACCCTCCCTATCTCTGTAATCTACTCCAATCTACACCCTCCCTATCTCTGTAATCTACTCCAATCTACACCCTCCCTATCTCTGTAATCTACTCCAATCTACACCCTCCCTATCTCTGTAATCTACTCCAATCTACACCCTCCCTATCTCTGTAATCTACTCCAATATACACCCTCCCTATCTCTGTAATCTACTCCAATCTACAGCCTCCCTATCTCTGTAATCTACTCCAATATACACCCTCCCTATCTCTGTAATCTACTCCAATCTATACTCCTCCCTATCTCTGTAATCTACTCCAATCTACACCCTCCCTATCTCTGTAATCTACTCCAATCTACACCCTCCCTATCACTGTAATCTACTCCAATCTACACCCTCCCTAACTCTGTAATCCACTCCAATCTATACTCCTCCGTATCTCTGTAATCTACTTCAATCTACACCCTCCCTATCTCTGTAATCTACTCCAATATGCACCCTCCCTATCTCTGTAATCTACTCCAATCTATACTCCTCCCTATCTCTGTAATCTACTCCAATCTACACCCTCCCTATCTCTGTAATCTACTCCAATCTACACCCTCCCTATCACTGTAATCTACTCCAATCTACACCCTCCCTAACTCTGTAATCCACTCCAATCTATACTCCTCCGTATCTCTGTAATCTACTTCAATCTACACCCTCCCTATCTCTGTAATCTACTCCAATATGCACCCTCCCTATCACTGTAATCTACTCCAATCTACACCCTCCCTATCTCTGTAATCTACTCCAATATACACCCTCCCTATCTCTGTAATCTACACCAATCTACACTCTCCCTATCTCAGTAATCTACTCCAATCTACACCCTCCCTATCTCTGTAATCTACTCCAATATACACCCTCCCTATCTCTGTAATCTACTCCAATCTACAGCCTCCCTATCTCTGTAATCTACTCCAATATACACCCTCCCTATCTCTGTAATCTACTCCAATCTATACTCCTCCCTATCTCTGTAATCTACTCCAATCTACACCCTCCCTATCTCTGTAATCTACTCCAATCTACACCCTCCCTATCACTGTAATCTACTCCAATCTACACCCTCCCTAACTCTGTAATCCACTCCAATCTATACTCCTCCGTATCTCTGTAATCTACTTCAATCTACACCCTCCCTATCTCTGTAATCTACTCCAATATGCACCCTCCCTATCACTGTAATCTACTCCAATCTACACCCTCCCTATCTCTGTAATCTACTCCAATATACACCCTCCCTATCTCTGTAATCTACACCAATCTACACTCTCCCTATCTCAGTAATCTACTCCAATCTACACCCTCCGTATCTCTGTAATCTACTCCAATCTACACCCTCCCTATCTCTGTAATCTACTCCAATCTACACGCTCCCTATCTCTGTAATCTACTCCAAAATACACCCACCCTATCTCTGTTATCTACTCCAATATGCACCCTCCCTATTTCTGTAATCTACTCCAATCTGCATCCTCCGTATCTCTGTAATCTACTCCAATCTACACCCTCCCTATCTCTGGAATCTACTCCAATTTACAGTCTCCCTATCTCTGTAATCTGCTCCAATATACACCCTCCGTATCTCTGTAATCTACTCCAATATACACCCTCCCTATCTCTGTAATCTACTCCAATCTACACCCTCCCTATCTCTGTAATCTACTCCAATCTACACCCTCCCTATCTCTGTAATCTACTCCAATCTACACCCTCCCTATCTCTGTAATCTACTCCAATCTACACCCTCCCTATCTCTGTAATCTACTCCAATCTACACCCTCCCTATCTCTGGAATCTACTCCAATCTATACTCCTCCGCATCTCTGTAATCTACTCCAATCTACAGCCTCCCTATCTCTGTAATCTACTCCAATATACACCCTCCCTATCTCTGTAATCTACTCCAATCTATACTCCTCCGTATCTCTGTAATCTACTCCAATATTCACCCTCCCTATCTCTGTAATCTACTCCAATCTACACCCTCCCTATCTCTGTAATCTACTCCAATCTACACCCTCCCTATCTCTGTAATCTACTCCAATCTACACCCTCCCTATCTCTGTAATCTACTCAAATCTATACTCCTCCGCATCTCTGCAATCTACTCCAATCTACAGCCTCCCTATCTCTGTAATCTACTCCAATATACACCCTCCCTATCTCTGTAATCTACTCCAATCTATACTCCTCCATATCTCTGTTATCTACTCGAATAGACACCCTCCCTATCTCTGTAATCTACACCAATCTATACTCCTCCCTATCTCTGTAATCTACTCCAATCTACACCCTCCCTATCTCTGTAATCTACTCCAATCTACACCCTCCCTATCTCTGTAATCTACGCCAATCTACACCCTCCCTATCTCTGTAATCTACACCAATATACAATCTCCCTCTCTCTGTAATCTACTCCAATATACACCCTCCCTACCTCTGTAATCTACTCCAATCTACACGCTCCCTATCTGTGTAATCTACTCCAATCTATACTCCTCCCCATCTCTGTAATCTACTCCAATCTATACTCCTCCGTATCACTGTAATCTACTCCAATCTATACTCCTCCCTATCTCTGTAATCTACTCCAACGTACACCCTCCCTATCTCTGTAATCTACTCCAATCTATGCTCCTCCACATCTCTGTAATCTACTCCAATCTACACCCTCCCTATCTCTGTAATCTACTCCAATATACACCCTCCATATCTCTGTAATCTACTCCAATCTATACTCCTCCGTATCACTGTAATCTACTCCAATCTATACTCCTCCCTATCTCTGTAATCTACTCCAACGTACACCCTCCCTATCTCTGTAATCTACTCCAATCTATGCTCCTCCACATCTCTGTAATCTACTCCAATCTACACCCTCCCTATCTCTGTAATCTACTCCAATATACACCCTCCATATCTCTGTAATCTACTCCAATCTATACTCCTCCGTATGTCAGTAATCTACACCAATATACATTCTCCCGATCTCTGTAATCTTCTCCAATCTACACCCTCCGTATCTCTGCAATCTACTCCAACCTACACCCTCCGTATCTCTGTGATCTACTCCAATAAACACCCTCCCTATCTCTGTAATCTACTCCAAGCTACACCCTCCGTATCTCTGTGATCTACTCCAATCTACACCCTCCCTATCTCTGTAATCTACTCCAATCTACACCCTCCGTATCTCTGTGATCTACTCCAATAAACACCCTCCCTATCTCTGTAATCTACTCCAAGCTACACCCTCCGTATCTCTGTGATCTACTCCAATCTACACCCTCCGTATCTCTGTGATCTACTCCAATAAACACCCTCCAGATCTCTGTAATCTACTCCAATCCATACTTCTCCGTATCTCTGTAATCTACACCAATATACATTCTCCCTATCTCTGTAATCTACTCCAATCTACACCCTCCGTATCTCTGTGCTCTACTCCAATATACACCCTCCCTATCTCTGTAATCTACTCCAATCTATACTTCTCCCTATCTCTGTAATCTACTCCAATCTACACCCTCCCTATCTCTGAAATCCACTCCAATATACACCCTCCCTATCTCTGTAATCTACTCCCATCTATACTCCTCCGTATCTCTGTAATCTCGACCATTATATACTCTCCCTATCACTGTAATCTACTCCAATCTACACCCTCCCTAACTCTGTAATCCACTCCAATCTATACTCCTCCGTATCTCTGTAATCTACTTCAATCTACACCCTCCCTATCTCTGTAATCTACTCCAATATGCACCCTCCCTATCACTGTAATCTACTCCAATCTACACCCTCCCTATCTCTGTAATCTACTCCAATATAGACCCTCCCTATCTCTGTAATCTACACCAATCTACACTCTCCCTATCTCAGTAATCTACTCCAATCTACACCCTCCGTATCTCTGTAATCTACTCCAATCTACACCCTCCCTATCTCTGTAATCTACTCCAATCTACACGCTCCCTATCTCTGTAATCTACTCCAATCTACACACTCCCTATATCTGTCATCTACTCCAAAATACACCCACCCTATCTCTGTTATCTACTCCAATATGCACCCTCCCTATTTCTGTAATCTACTCCAATCTGCATCCTCCGTATCTCTGTAATCTACTCCAATCTACACCCTCCCTATCTCTGGAATCTACACCAATAGACAGTCTCCCTATCTCTGTAATCTGCTCCAATATACACCCTCCGTATCTCTGTAATCTACTCCAATATACACCCTCCCTATCTCTGTAATCTACTCCAATCTACACCCTCCCTATCTCTGTAATCTACTCCAATCTACACCCTCCCTATCTCTGTAATCTACTCCAATCTACACCCTCCCTATCTCTGTAATCTACTCCAATCTACACCCTCCCTATCTCTGTAATCTACTCCAATCTACACCCTCCCTATCTCTGTAATCTACTCCAATCTACACCCTCCCTATCTCTGTAATCTACTCCAATCTACACCCTCCCTATCTCTGTAATCTACTCCAATCTACACCCTCCCTATCTCTGTAATCTACTCCAATATACACCCTCCCTATCTCTGTAATCTACTCCAATCTACAGCCTCCCTATCTCTGTAATCTACTCCAATATACACCCTCCCTATCTCTGTAATCTACTCCAATCTATACTCCTCCCTATCTCTGTAATCTACTCCAATCTACACCCTCCCTATCTCTGTAATCTACTCCAATCTACACCCTCCCTATCTCTGTAATCTACTCCAATCTACACCCTCCCTATCTCTGTAATCTACTCCAATATACACCCTCCCTATCTCTGTAATCTACTCCAATCTACAGCCTCCCTATCTCTGTAATCTACTCCAATATACACCCTCCCTATCTCTGTAATCTACTCCAATCTATACTCCTCCGTATCTCTGTAATCTACTCCAATATTCACCCTCCCTATCTCTGTAATCTACTCCAATCTACACCCTCCCAATCTCTGTAATCTACTCCAATCTACACCCTCCCTATCTCTGTAATCTACTCCAATCTACACCCTCCCTATCTCTGTAATCTACTCAAATCTATACTCCTCCGCATCTCTGCAATCTACTCCAGTCTACAGCCTCCCTATCTCTGTAATCTACTCCAATATACACCCTCCCTATCTCTGTAATCTACTCCAATCTATACTCCTCCGTATCTCTGTTATCTACTCGAATAGACACCCTCCCTATCTCTGTAATCTACACCAATCTATACTCCTCCCTATCTCTGTAATCTACTCCAATCTACACCCTCCCTATCTCTGTAATCTACTCCAATCTACACCCTCCGTATCTCTGTGCTCTACTCCAATATACACCCTCCCTATCTCTGTAATCTACTCCAATCTATACTTCTCCCTATCTCTGTAATCTACTCCAATCTACACCCTCCCTATCTCTGAAATCCACTCCAATATACACCCTCCCTATCTCTGTAATCTACTCCCATCTATACTCCTCCGTATCTCTGTAATCTCGACCATTATATACTCTCCCTATCACTGTAATCTACTCCAATCTACACCCTCCCTAACTCTGTAATCCACTCCAATCTATACTCCTCCGTATCTCTGTAATCTACTTCAATCTACACCCTCCCTATCTCTGTAATCTACTCCAATATGCACCCTCCCTATCACTGTAATCTACTCCAATCTACACCCTCCCTATCTCTGTAATCTACTCCAATATAGACCCTCCCTATCTCTGTAATCTACACCAATCTACACTCTCCCTATCTCAGTAATCTACTCCAATCTACACCCTCCGTATCTCTGTAATCTACTCCAATCTACACCCTCCCTATCTCTGTAATCTACTCCAATCTACACGCTCCCTATCTCTGTAATCTACTCCAATCTACACACTCCCTATATCTGTCATCTACTCCAAAATACACCCACCCTATCTCTGTTATCTACTCCAATATGCACCCTCCCTATTTCTGTAATCTACTCCAATCTGCATCCTCCGTATCTCTGTAATCTACTCCAATCTACACCCTCCCTATCTCTGGAATCTACACCAATAGACAGTCTCCCTATCTCTGTAATCTGCTCCAATATACACCCTCCGTATCTCTGTAATCTACTCCAATATACACCCTCCCTATCTCTGTAATCTACTCCAATCTACACCCTCCCTATCTCTGTAATCTACTCCAATCTACACCCTCCCTATCTCTGTAATCTACTCCAATCTACACCCTCCCTATCTCTGTAATCTACTCCAATCTACACCCTCCCTATCTCTGTAATCTACTCCAATCTACACCCTCCCTATCTCTGTAATCTACTCCAATCTACACCCTCCCTATCTCTGTAATCTACTCCAATCTACACCCTCCCTATCTCTGTAATCTACTCCAATCTACACCCTCCCTATCTCTGTAATCTACTCCAATATACACCCTCCCTATCTCTGTAATCTACTCCAATCTACAGCCTCCCTATCTCTGTAATCTACTCCAATATACACCCTCCCTATCTCTGTAATCTACTCCAATCTATACTCCTCCCTATCTCTGTAATCTACTCCAATCTACACCCTCCCTATCTCTGTAATCTACTCCAATCTACACCCTCCCTATCTCTGTAATCTACTCCAATCTACACCCTCCCTATCTCTGTAATCTACTCCAATATACACCCTCCCTATCTCTGTAATCTACTCCAATCTACAGCCTCCCTATCTCTGTAATCTACTCCAATATACACCCTCCCTATCTCTGTAATCTACTCCAATCTATACTCCTCCGTATCTCTGTAATCTACTCCAATATTCACCCTCCCTATCTCTGTAATCTACTCCAATCTACACCCTCCCAATCTCTGTAATCTACTCCAATCTACACCCTCCCTATCTCTGTAATCTACTCCAATCTACACCCTCCCTATCTCTGTAATCTACTCAAATCTATACTCCTCCGCATCTCTGCAATCTACTCCAGTCTACAGCCTCCCTATCTCTGTAATCTACTCCAATATACACCCTCCCTATCTCTGTAATCTACTCCAATCTATACTCCTCCGTATCTCTGTTATCTACTCGAATAGACACCCTCCCTATCTCTGTAATCTACACCAATCTATACTCCTCCCTATCTCTGTAATCTACTCCAATCTACACCCTCCCTATCTCTGTAATCTACTCCAATCTACACCCTCCCTATCTCTGTAATCTACGCCAATCTACACCCACCCTATCTCTGTAATCTACACCAATATACAATCTCCCTCTCTCTGTAATCTACTCCAATATACACCCTCCCTATCTCTGTAATCTACTCCAATCTACACGCTCCCTATCTGTGTAATCTACTCCAATCTATACTCCTCCCCATCTCTGTAATCTACTCCAATCTATACTCCTCCGTATCACTGTAATCTACTCCAATCTATACTCTTCCCTATCTCTGTAATCTACTCCAACGTACACCCTCCCTATCTCTGTAATCTACTCCAATCTATGCTCCTCCACATCTCTGTAATCTACTCCAATCTACACCCTCCCTATCTCTGTAATCTACTCCAATATACACCCTCCATATCTCTGTAATCTACTCCAATCTATACTCCTCCGTATGTCAGTAATCTACACCAATATACATTCTCCCGATCTCTGTAATCTTCTCCAATCTACACCCTCCGTATCTCTGCAATCTACTCCAATATACACCCTCCCTATCTCTGTAATCTACTCCAATATACACCCTCCCTATCTCTGTAATCTACTCCAATCTATACCCCACCGTATCTCAGAAATCTACTCCAATCTACAGCCTCCGTATCTCTGTGATCTACTCCAATAAACACCCTCCCTATCTCTGTAATCTACTCCAATCTACACCCTCCGTATCTCTGTGATCTACTCCAATAAACACCCTCCCTATCTCTGTAATCTACTCCAAGCTACACCCTCCGTATCTCTGTGATCTACTCCAATCTACACCCTCCGTATCTCTGTGATCTACTCCAATAAACACCCTCCAGATCTCTGTAATCTACTCCAATCTATACTTCTCCGTATCTCTGTAATCTACTCCAATCTACACCCTCCGTATCTCTGTGCTCTACTCCAATATACACCCTCCCTATCTCTGTAATCTACTCCAATCTATACTTCTCCCTATCTCTGTAATCTACTCCAATCTACACCCACCCTATCTCTGTTATCTACTCCAATATGCACCCTCCCTATTTCTGTAATCTACTCCAATCTGCATCCTCCGTATCTCTGTAATCTACTCCAATCTACACCCTCCCTATCTCTGGAATCTACACCAATATACAGTCTCCCTATCTCTGTAATCTGCTCCAATATACACCCTCCGTATCTCTGTAATCTACTCCAATATACACCCTCCCTATCTCTGTAATCTACTCCAATCTACACCCTCCCTATCTCTGTAATCTACTCCAATCTACACCCTCCCTATCTCTGTAATCTACTCCAATCTACACCCTCCCTATCTCTGTAATCTACTCCAATCTACACCCTCCCTATCTCTGTAATCTACTCCAATCTATACTCCTCCGCATCTCTGTAATCTACTCCAATCTACAGCCTCCCTATCTCTGTAATCTACTCCAATATACACCCTCCCTATCTCTGTAATCTACTCCAATCTATACTCCTCCGTATCTCTGTAATCTACTCCAATATTCACCCTCCCTATCTCTGTAATCTACTCCAATCTACACCCTCCCTATCTCTGTAATCTACTCCAATCTACACCCTCCCTATCTCTGTAATCTACTCCAATCTACACCCTCCCTATCTCTGTAATCTACTCCAATCTATACTCCTCCGCATCTCTGCAATCTACTCCAATCTACAGCCTCCCTATCTCTGTAATCTACTCCAATATACACCCTCCCTATCTATGTAATCTACTCCAATCTATACTCCTCCGTATCTCTGTTATCTACTCGAATAGACATCCTCCCTATCTCTGTAATCTACACCAATCTATACTCCTCCCTATCTCTGTAATCTACTCCAATCTACACCCTCCCGATCTCTGTAATCTTCTCCAATCTACACCCTCCGTATCTCTGCAATCTACTCCAATATACACCCTCCCTATCTCTGTAATCTACTCCAATATACACCCTCCGTATCTCTGTGCTCTACTCCAATATACACCTTCCCTATCTCTGTAATCTACTCCAATCTATACCCCACCGTATCTCAGAAATCTACTCCAATCTACAGCCTCCGTATCTCTGTGATCTACTCCAATAAACACCCTCCCTATCTCTGTAATCTACTCCAATCTACACCCTCCGTATCTCTGTGATCTACTCCAATAAACACCCTCCCTATCTCTGCAATCTACTCCAATCTACACCCTCCGTATCTCTGTGATCTACTCCAATCTACACCCTCCGTATCTCTGTGATCTACTCCAATAAACACCCTCCAGATCTCTGTAATCTACTCCAATCTATACTTCTCCGTATCTCTGTAATGTACACCAATATACATTCTCCCTATCTCTGTAATCTACTCCAATCTACACCCTCCGTATCTCTGTGCTCTACTCCAATATACACCCTCCCTATCTCTGTAATCTACTCCAATCTATACTTCTCCCTATCTCTGTAATCAACTCCAATCTACACCCTCCCTATCTCTGAAATCTACTCCAATATACACCCTCCCTATCTCTGTAATCTACTCCAATATATACTCCTCCGTATCTCTGTAATCTACTCCAATATACACCCTCCCTATCTCTGTAATCTTCTCCAATCTATACTCCTCCGTATCTCTGTAATCTACTCCAATATACAAATTCCCTATCTCTGTAATCTACTCCAATCTACAACCTCCCTATCTCTGTAATCTACTCCAATATACACCCTGACCAATCTCTGGAATCTACTCCAATATACACCCTCCTTATCCCTGCAATCTACTCCAATCTATACTCCTCCGTATCTCTGTAATCTACACCAATCTACAACCTCCGTATCTCTGTAATCTACTCCAATCTACACCCTCCCTATCTCAGTAATCTACTCCAATCTACACCCTCCGTATCTCTGTAATCTACTCCAATCTGCACCCTCCATATCTCTGGAATCTAATCCAATATACACCCTCCCTATCTCTGTAATCTACTCCAATCTACACCCTCCATATCTCCGTAATCTACTCCAATCTACACCCTCCGTATCTCTGTAATCTACTCCAATATACACCCTCCCTATTTCTGTAATCTGCTCCAATCTACACGCTCCCTATCTCTGTAATCTACTCCAATCCACACGCTCCCTATCTCTGTAATCGACTCCAATTTGCACCCTCCCTATCTCTGTAATCTGCTCCAATATACACCCTCCGTATCTCAGTAATCTACTCCAATGTACACCCTCCCTATCTCTGTAATCTACTCCAATATACACCCTCCCTATCTCTGTAATCTACTCCCATCTATACTCCTCCGTTTCTCTGTAATCTCGACCATTATATACTGTCCCTATCACTGTAATCTAGTCCAATCTACACCCTCCCTAACTCTGTAATCCACTCCAATCTATACTCCTCCGTTTCTCTGTAATCTACTTCAATCTACACCCTCCCTATCTCTGTAATCTACTCCAATATGCACCCTCCCTATCACTGTAATCTACTCCAATCTACACCCTCCCTAACTCTGTAATCCACTCCAATCTATACTCCTCCGTATCTCTGTAATCTACTTCAATCTACACCCTCCCTATCTCTGTAATCTACTCCAATATGCACCCTCCGTTTCTCTGTAATCTACTCCAATCTACACCCTCCCTATCTCTGTAATCTACTCCAATCTGTACTCCTCCACATCTCTGTAACCTACCCCAATCTACACCCTCCCTATCTCTGTAATCTACTCCAAAATACACCCTCCATATATCTGTAATCTACTCCAATCTATACTCCTCCATATGTCTGTAATCTACACCAATATACATTCTCCCTATCTCTGTAATCTACTCCAATCTACACCCTCCCTATCTCTGTAATCTACTCCAAAATACACCCTCCCTATCTCTGTAAACTAGAAAAATCTACACCCTCCCTATCTCGGTAATCTACTCCAATCTATACTCCACCGTATCTCTGTAATCTACTCCAATCTACACTCCTCCGTATCTCTGTAATCTACTCCAACCTATGCTCCTCCGTATCTCTGTAATCTACTCCAATCTACACCCTCCCAATCTCTGTAATCTACTCCAATCTAAACTCCTCCGTATCTCTGTAGTCTACTCCAATCTACACCCTCCCTATCTCTGTAATCTACTCCAATCTATACTCCTCCCTATCTCTGTAACCTACTCCAATCTATACTCCTCCCTATCTCTGTAATCTATTCCAATCTACACCCTCCCTATCTCTGTAATCTACTCCAATCTATACTCCTCCCTATTTCTGTAATCTACTCCAATCTGCACCCTCCCTATCTCTGTAATCTGCACCAATCTATACTCCTCCCTATCTCTGTAATCTACTCCAATCTACACCCTCCCTATCTCTGTGATCTACTCCAATCAACACTCTCCCTATCTCTGTAATCTACTCCAATCTATACTCCTCCCTATCTCTGTAATCTACTCCAATCTATACTCCTCCGTATCACTGTAATCTACTCCAATCTACACCCTCCCTATCTCTGTAATCTACATCAATATACACGCTCCCTATCTCTGTAACCTACTCCAATATACACCCTCCATATCTCTGTAATCTACTCCAATCTATACTTCTCCGTATCTCTGTAATCTACACCAATATACATTCTCCCTATCTCTGTAATCTACTCCAATCTACACCCTCCGTATCTCTGTGCTCTACTCCAATATACACCCTCCCTATCTCTGTAATCTACTCCAATCTATACTTCTCCCTATCTCTGTAATCTACTCCAATCTACACCCTCCCTATCTCTGAAATCTACTCCAATATACACCCTCCCTATCTCTGTAATCTTCTCCAATCTATACTCCTCCGTATCTCTGTAATCTACTCCAATATACAAATTCCCTATCTCTGTAATCTACTCCAATCTACAACCTCCCTATCTCTGTAATCTACTCCAATATACACCCTGACCAATCTCTGGAATCTACTCCAATATACACCCTCCTTATCCCTGCAATCTACTCCAATCTATACTCCTCCGTATCTCTGTAATCTACACCAATCTACAACCTCCGTATCTCTGTAATCTACTCCAATCTACACCCTCCCTATCTCAGTAATCTACTCCAATCTACACCCTCCGTATCTCTGTAATCTACTCCAATCTGCACCCTCCATATCTCTGGAATCTAATCCAATATACACCCTCCCTATCTCTGGAATCTACTCCAATCTACACCCTCCCTATTTCTGTAATCTGCTCCAATCTACACGCTCCCTATCTCTGTAATCTACTCCAATCCACACGCTCCCTATCTATGTAATCGACTCCAATTTGCACCCTCCCTATCTCTGTAATCTGCTCCAAAATACACCCTCCCTATCTCTGTAATCTACTCCCATCTATACTCCTCCGTATCTCTGTAATCTCGACCATTATATACTCTCCCTATCACTGTAATCTAGTCCAATCTACACCCTCCCTAACTCTGTAATCCACTCCAATCTATACTCCTCCGTTTCTCTGTAATCTACTTCAATCTACACCCTCCCTATCTCTGTAATCTACTCCAATATGCACCCTCCCTATCACTGTAATCTACTCCAATCTACACCCTCCCTAACTCTGTAATCCACTCCAATCTATACTCCTCCGTATCTCTGTAATCTACTTCAATCTACACCCTCCCTATCTCTGTAATCTACTCCAATATGCACCCTCCGTTTCTCTGTAATCTACTCCAATCTACACCCTCCCTATCTCTGTAATCTACTCCAATCTGTACTCCTCCACATCTCTGTAACCTACCCCAATCTACACCCTCCCTATCTCTGTAATCTACTCCAAAATACACCCTCCATATATCTGTAATCTACTCCAATCTATACTCCTCCATATGTCTGTAATCTACACCAATATACATTCTCCCTATCTCTGTAATCTACTCCAATCTACACCCTCCCTATCTCTGTAATCTACTCCAAAATACACCCTCCCTATCTCTGTAAACTAGACCAATCTACACCCTCCCTATCTCGGTAATCTACTCCAATCTATACTCCACCGTATCTCTGTAATCTACTCCAATCTACACCCTCCCAATCTCTGTAATCTACTCCAATCTAAACTCCTCCGTATCTCTGTAATCTACTCCAATCTACACCCTCCCTATCTCTGTAATCTACTCCAATCTATACTCCTCCCTATCTCTGTAACCTACTCCAATCTATACTCCTCCCTATCTCTGTAATCTATTCCAATCTACACCCTCCCTATCTCTGTAATCTACTCCAATCTATACTCCTCCCTATTTCTGTAATCTACTCCAATCTGCACCCTCCCTATCTCTGTAATCTGCACCAATCTATACTCCTCCCTATCTCTGTAATCTACTCCAATCTACACCCTCCCTATCTCTGTGATCTACTCCAATCAACACTCTCCCTATCTCTGTAATCTACTCCAATCTATACTCCTCCCTATCTCTGTAATCTACTCCAATCTATACTCCTCCGTATCACTGTAATCTACTCCAATCTACACCCTCCCTATCTCTGTAATCTACATCAATATACACGCTCCCTATCTCTGTAATCTACTCCAATCTACACCCTCCATATCTCCGTAATCTACTCCAATCTACACCCTCCGTATCTCTGTAATCTACTCCAATATACACCCTCCCTATTTCTGTAATCTGCTCCAATCTACACGCTCCCTATCTCTGTAATCTACTCCAATCCACACGCTCCCAATCTATGTTATCGACTCCAATTTGCACCCTCCCTATCTCTGTAATCTGCTCCAAAATACACCCTCCGTATCTCAGTAATCTACTCCAATGTACACCCTCCCTATCTCTGTAATCTACTCCAATATACACCCTCCCTATCTCTGTAATCTACTCCCATCTATACTCCTCCGTGTCTCTGTAATCTCGACCATTATATACTCTCCCTATCACTGTAATCTAGTCCAATCTACACCCTCCCTAACTCTGTAATCCACTCCAATCTATACTCCTCCGTTTCTCTGTAATCTACTTCAATCTACACCCTCCCCATCTCTGTAATCTACTCCAATATGCACCCTCCCTATCACTGTAATCTACTCCAATCTACACCCTCCCTAACTCTGTAATCCACTCCAATCTATACTCCTCCGTATCTCTGTAATCTACTTCAATCTACACCCTCCCTATCTCTGTAATCTACTCCAATATGCACCCTCCGTTTCTCTGTAATCTACTCCAATCTACACCCTCCCTATCTCTGTCATCTACTCCAATCTGTACTCCTCCACATCTCTGTAACCTACCCCAATCTACACCCTCCCTATCTCTGTAATCTACTCCAAAATACACCCTCCATATATCTGTAATCTACTCCAATCTATACTCCTCCATATGTCTGTAATCTACACCAATATACATTCTCCCTATCCCTGTAATCTACTCCAATCTACACCCTCCCTATCTCTGTAATCTACTCCAAAATACACCCTCCCTATCTCTGTAAACTAGACCAATCTACACCCTCCCTATCTCGGTAATCTACTCCAATCTATACTCCACCGTACCTCTGTAATCTACTCCAATCTACACTCCTCCGTATCTCTGTAATGTACTCCAACCTATGCTCCTCCGTATCTCTGTAATCTACTCCAATCTACACCCTCCCAATCTCTGTAATCTACTCCAATCTAAACTCCTCCGTATCTCTGTAATCTACTCCAATCTACACCCTCCCTATCTCTGTAATCTACTCCAATCTATACTCCTCCCTATCTCTGTAACCTACTCCAATCTATACTCCTCCCTATCTCTGTAATCTATTCCAATCTACACCCTCCCTATCTCTGTAATCTACTCCAATCTATACTCCTCCCTATTTCTGTAATCTACTCCAATCTGCACCCTCCCTATCTCTGTAATCTGCACCAATCTATACTCCTCCCTATCTCTGTAATCTACTCCAATCTACACCCTCCCTATCTCTGTGATCTACTCCAATCAACACTCTCCCTATCTCTGTAATCTACTCCAATCTATACTCCTCCCTATCTCTGTAATCTACTCCAATCTATACTCCTCCGTATCACTGTAATCTACTCCAATCTACACCCTCCCTATCTCTGTAATCTACATCAATATACACGCTCCCTATCTCTGTAATCTACTCCAATATACACCCTCCATATCTCTTTAATCTACTCCAATCTATACTCCTCCGTATCTCTGTAATCTACTCCAATATACACCCTCCCTATCTCTGTGATCTACACCAATCTATACTCCTCCCTATCTCTGTAATCTACTCCAATCTATACTCATCCGTATCTCTGTAATCTACTCCAATATACACCCTCCCTATCTTTGTAATCTACTCCAAACTATACTCCTCCCTATCTCTGTAATCTACTCCAATCAACATCCTCCCTATCTCTGTAATCTACTCCAATATACACCCTCCCTATTTCTGTAATCTACTCCAATATGCACCCTCCCTATCTCTGTAATCTACACCAATATACACCCTCCCTATCTCTGTAATCTACACCAATATACACCCTCCCTATCTCTGTAATCTACACCAATATACACCCTCCATATCTCTGTAATCTACACCAATATGCACCCTCCCTATCTCTGTAATCTACTCCAATCTACACCCTCCCTATCTCTGTAATCTACTCCAAAATACACCCTCCCTATCTCTGTAAACTAGACCAATCTACACCCTCCCTATCTCGGTAATCTACTCCAATCTATACTCCACCGTATCTCTGTAATCTACTCCAATCTACACTCCTCCGTATCTCTGTAATGTACTCCAACCTATGCTCCTCCGTATCTCTGTAATCTACTCCAATATACACCCTCCATATCTCTTTAATCTACTCCAATCTATACTCCTCCGTATCTCTGTAATCTACTCCAATATACACCCTCCCTATCTCTGTGATCTACACCAATCTATACTCCTCCCTATCTCTGTAATCTACTCCAATCTATACTCATCCGTATCTCTGTAATCTACTCCAATATACACCCTCCCTATCTTTGTAATCTACTCCAAACTATACTCCTCCCTATCTCTGTAATCTACTCCAATCAACATCCTCCCTATCTCTGTAATCTACTCCAATATACACCCTCCCTATTTCTGTAATCTACTCCAATATGCACCCTCCCTATCTCTGTAATCTACACCAATATACTCCCTCCCTATCTCTGTAATCTACACCAATATACACCCTCCCTATCTCTGTAATCTACACCAATATACACCCTCCCTATCTCTGTAATCTACTCCAATCTACACCCTCCCTATCTCTGTAATCTACTCCAATCTGTACTCCTCCACATCTCTGTAACCTACCCCAATCTACACCCTCCCCATCTCTGTAATCTACTCCAAAATACACCCTCCATATATCTGTAATCTACTCCAATCTATACTCCTCCATATGTCTGTAATCTACACCAATATACAATCTCCCTATCTCTGTAATCTACTCCAATCTACACCCTCCCTATCTCTGTAATCTACTCCAAAATACACCCTCCCTATCTCTGTAAACTAGACCAATCTACACCCTCCCTATCTCGGTAATCTACTCCAATTATAGTCCACCGTATCTCTGTAATCTACTCCAATCTATACTCCACCGTATCTCTGTAATCTACTCCAATCTATACTCCTCCGTATCTCTGTAATCTACTCCAATCTACACCCTCCCAATCTCTGTAATCTACTCCAATCTAAACTCCTCCGTATCTCTGTAATCTACTCCAATCTACACCCTCCCTATCTCTGTAAGCTACTCCAATCTATACTCCTCCCTATCTCTGTAACCTACTCCAATCTATACTCCTCCCTATCTCTGTAATCTATTCCAATCTACACCCTCCCTATCTCTAATCTACTCCAATCTATACTCCTCCCTATTTCTGTAATCTACTCCAATCTGCACCCTCCCTATCTCTGTAATCTGCACCAATCTATACTCCTCCCTATCTCTGTAATCTACTCCAATCTACACCCTCCCTATCTCTGTGATCTACTCCAATCAACACTCTCCCTATCTCTGTAATCTACTCCAATCTATACTCCTCCCTATCTCTGTAATCTACTCCAATCTATACTCCTCCGTATCACTGTAATCTACTCCAATCTACACCCTCCCTATCTCTGTAATCTACATCAATATACACGCTCCCTATCTCTGTAATCTACTCCAATATACACCCTCCATATCTCTGTAATCTACTCCAATCTATACTCCTCCGTATCTCTGTAATCTACTCCAATATACACCCTCCCTATCTCTGTGATCTACACCAATCTATACTCCTCCCTATCTCTGTAATCTACTCCAATCTATACTCATCCGTATCTCTGTAATCTACTCCAATATACACCCTCCCTATCTTTGTAATCTACTCCAAACTATACTCCTCCCTATCTCTGTAATCTACTCCAATCAACATCCTCCCTATCTCTGTAATCTACTCCAATATACACCCTCCCTATTTCTGTAATCTACTCCAATATGCACCCTCCCTATCTCTGTAATCTACACCAATATACACCCTCCCTATCTCTGTAATCTACACCAATATACACCCTCCCTATCTCTGTAATCTACACCAATATACACCCTCCATATCTCTGTAATCTGCACCAATATACACCCTCCCTATCTCTGTAATCTACTCCAATCTACATCCTCCCTATCTCTGTAATCTACTCCAATATACACCCTCCCTATTTCTGTAATCTACTCCAATATGCACCCTCCCTATCTCTGTAATCTACACCAATATACACCCTCCCTATCTCTGTAATCTACACCAATATACACCCTCCCTATCTCTGTAATCTACACCAATATACACCCTCCATATCTCTGTAATCTACACCAATATGCACCCTCCCTATCTCTGTAAGCTACTCCAATATACAACGTCCGTATCTCTGTAATCTACTCCAATCTACACCCTCCCTGTCTCTGTAACCTACTCCAATCTACACCCTCCCTATCTCTGTAATCTACTCCAATCTGTACTCCTCCGCATCTCTGTAATCTACTCCAATATACACCCTCCCTATCTCTGTAATCTACTCCAATCTATACTCCTCCGTATCTTTGTAATCTACTCCAATATACAACCTCCCTATCTCTGTAATCTACTCCAATCTACACCCTCCCTATCTCTGTAATCTACTCCAATCTACACCCTCCCTATCTCTGTAATCTACTCCAATCTACACCCTCCCTATCTCTGTAATCTACTCCAATCTATACTCCTCCCTATCTCTGTAATCTACTCCAATCTATACTCCTCCGTATCACTGTAATCTACTCCAATCTACACCCTCCCTATCTCTGTAATCTACATCAATATACACGCTCCCTATCTCTGTAATCTACTCCAATATACACCCTCCATATCTCTGTAATCTACTCCAATCTATACTCCTCCGTATCTCTGTAATCTACTCCAATATACACCCTCCCTATCTCTGTGATCTACACCAATCTATACTCCTCCCTATCTCTGTAATCTACTCCAATCTATACTCATCCGTATCTCTGTAATCTACTCCAATATACACCCTCCCTATCTTTGTAATCTACTCCAAACTATACTCCTCCCTATCTCTGTAATCTACTCCAATCAACATCCTCCCTTTCTCTGTAATCTACTCCAATATACACCCTCCCTATTTCTGTAATCTACTCCAATATGCACCCTCCCTATCTCTGTAATCTACACCAATATACACCCTCCCTATCTCTGTAATCTACACCAATATACACCCTCCCTATCTCTGTAATCTACACCAATATACACCCTCCATATCTCTGTAATCTGCACCAATATACACCCTCCCTATCTCTGTAATCTACTCCAATCTACATCCTCCCTATCTCTGTAATCTACTCCAATATACACCCTCCCTATTTCTGTAATCTACTCCAATATGCACCCTCCCTATCTCTGTAATCTACACCAATATACACCCTCCCTATCTCTGTAATCTACACCAATATACACCCTCCCTATCTCTGTAATCTACACCAATATACACCCTCCATATCTCTGTAATCTACACCAATATGCACCCTCCCTATCTCTGTAAGCTACTCCAATATACAACGTCCGTATCTCTGTAATCTACTCCAATCTACACCCTCCCTGTCTCTGTAACCTACTCCAATCTACACCCTCCCTATCTCTGTAATCTACTCCAATCTGTACTCCTCCGCATCTCTGTAATCTACTCCAATATACACCCTCCCTATCTCTGTAATCTACTCCAATCTATACTCCTCCGTATCTTTGTAATCTACTCCAATATACAACCTCCCTATCTCTGTAATCTACTCCAATCTACACCCTCCCTATCTCTGTAATCTACTCCAATCTACACCCTCCCTATCTCTGTAATCTACTCCAATCTACACCCTCCCTATCTCTGTAATCTACTCCAATCTATACTCCTCCGCATCTCGGCAATCTACTCCAATCTACAGCCTCCCTATCTCTGTAATCTACTCCAATATACACCCTCCCTATCTCTGTAATCTACTCCAATCTATACTCCTCCGTATCTCTGTTATCTACTCGAATAGACACCCTCCCTATCTCTGTAATCTACACCAATCTATACTCCTCCCTATCTCTGTAATCTACTCCAATCTACACCCTCCCTATCTCTGTAATCTACTCCAATCTACACCCTCCATAACTCTGTAATCTACGCCAATCTACACCCGCCCTATCTCTGTAATCTACACGAATATACAATCTCCCTCTCTCTGTAATCTACTCCAATATACACCCTCCCTATCTCTGTAATCTACTCCAATCTACACGCTCCCTATCTGTGTAATCTACTCCAATCTATACTCCTCCCTATCTCTGTAATCTACTCCAATCTATACTCCTCCGTATCACTGTAATCTACTCCAAACTATACTCCTCCCTATCTCTGTAATCTACTCCAACGTACACCCTCCCTATCTCTGTAATCTACTCCAATCTATGCTCCTCCACATCTCTGTCATCTACTCCAATCTACACCCTCCCTATCTCTGTAATATACTCCAATATACACCCTCCCTATCTCTGTAATCTACTCCAATATACACCCTCCCCATCTCTGGAATCTACTCCAATCTATACTCCTCCGTATGTCAGTAATCTACACCAATTTACATTCTCCCGATCTCTGTAATCTACTCCAATCTACACCCTCCCTATCTCTGTAATCTACTCCAATATACACCCTCCGTATCTCTGTGCTCTACTCCAATATACACCCTCCCTATCTCTGAAATCTACTCCAATCTACAGCCTCCGTATCTCTGTGATCTACTCCAATAAACACCCGCCCTATCTCTGTAATCTACTCCAATCTACACCCTCCGTATCTCTGTGATCTACTCCAATAAACACCCTCCCTATCTCTGTAATCTACTCCAATCTACACCCTCCGTATCTCTGTGCTCTACTCCAATATACACCCTCCCTATCTCTGAAATCTACTCCAATCTACAGCCTCCGTATCTCTGTGATCTACTCCAATAAACACCCGCCCTATCTCTGTAATCTACTCCAATCTACACCCTCCGTATCTCTGTGATCTACTCCAATAAACACCCTCAAGATCTCTGTAATCTACTCCAATCTACACCCTCCGTATTCTGTGAACTACTCCAATCTACACCCTCCCTATCTCTGTAATCTACTCCAATCTACACCCTCCGTATCTCTGTGATCTACTCCAATAAACACCCTCCCTATCTCTGTAATCTACTCCAATCTACACCCTCCGTATTCTGTGAACTACTCCAATCTACACCCGCCGTATCTCTGTGATCTACTCCAATAAACACCCTCAAGATCTCTGTAATCTACTCCAATCGAAACTTCTCCGTATCTCTGTAATCTACACCAATATACATTCTCCGTATCTCTGTGCTCTACTCCAATATACACCCTCCCTATCTCTGTAATCTACTCCAATATACACCCTCCGTATCTCTGTGCTCTACTCCAATATACACCCTCCCTATCTCTGTAATCTACTCCAATCTACACCCTCACTATCTCTGAAATCTACTCCAATATACACCCTCCCTATCTCTGTAATCTACTCCAATATATACTCCTCCGTATCTCTGTAATCTACTCCAATATACACCCTCCCTATCTCTGTAATCTACTCCAATATATACTCCTCCGTATCTCTGTAATCTACTCCAATCTACACCCTCACTATCTCTGAAATCTACTCCAATATACACCCTCCCTATCTCTGTAATCTACTCCAATATATACTCCTCCGTATCTCTGTAATCTACTCCAATATACACCCTCCCTATCTCTGTAATCTACTCCAATCTACACCCTCACTATCTCTGAAATCTACTCCAATATACACCCTCCCTATCTCTGTAATCTACTCCAATATATACTCCTCCGTATCTCTGAAATCTACTCCAATATACACCCTCCCTATCTCTGTAATCTACTCCAATCTATACTCCTCCGTATCTCTGTAATCTACTCCAATATACAAATTCCCTATCTCTGTAATCTACTCCAATCTACACCCTCCCTATCTCTGTAATCTACTCCAATATACACCCTCCCTATCTCTGGAATCTACTCCAATATACTCCCTCCTTATCCCTGCAATCTACTCCAATCTATACTCCTCCGTATCTCTGTAATCTACACCAATCTACAACCTCCGTATCTCTGTAATCTACTCCAATCTACACCCTCCCTATCTCAGTAATCTACTCCAATCTACACCCTCCGTATCTCTGTAATCTACTCCAATCTGCACCCTCCACATCTCTGGAATCTAATCCAATATACACCCTCCCTATCTCTGTAATCTACTCCAACCTACACCCTCCATATCTCCGTAATCTACTCCAATCTACACCCTCCGTATCTCTGTAATCTACTCCAATATACACCCTCCCTATTTCTGTAATCTGCTCCAATCTACACGCTCCCTATCTCTGTAATCTACTCCAATCCACACGCTCCCTATCTCTGTAATCGACTCCAATTTGCACCCTCCCTATCTCTGTAATCTGCTCCAATATACACCCTCCGTATCTCAGTAATCTACTCCAATGTACACCCTCCCTATCTCTGTAATCTGCTCCAATATACACCCTCCGTATCTCAGTAATCTACTCCAATGTACACCCTCCCTATCTCTGTAATCTACTCCAATCTACACCCTCCCTAACTCTGTAATCCACTCCAATCTATACACCTCCGTTTCTCTGTAATCTACTTCAATCTACACCCTCCCTATCTCTGTAGTCTACTCCAATATGCACCCTCCCTATCACTATAATCTACTCCAATCTACACCCTCCCTAACTCTGTAATCCACTCCAATCTATACTCCTCCGTATCTCTGTAATCTACTTCAATCTACACCCTCCCTATCTCTGTAATCTACTCCAATATGCACCCTCCCTATCTCTGTAATATACTCCAATATACACCCTCCCTATCTCTGTAATCTACTCCAATATACACCCTCCATATCTCTGTAATCTACTCCAATCTATACTCCTCCGTATGTCAGTAATCTACACCAATATACATTCTCCCGATCTCTGTAATCTTCTCCAATCTACACCCTCCGTATCTCTGTAATGTACTCCAACATACACCCTCCCTATCTCTGTAATCTACTCCAATATACACCCTCCGTATCTCTGTGCTCTACTCCAATATACACCCTCCCTATCTCTGTAATCTACTCCAATCTATATACCACCGTCTCTCTGAAATCTACTCCAATCTACAGCCTCCGTATCTCTGTGATCTACTCCAATAAACACCCGCCCTATCTCTGTAATCTACTCCAATATACACCCTCCCTATCTCTGTAATCTACTCCAATCTATACTCCTCCGTATCTCTGTTATCTACTCGAATAGACACCCTCCCTATCTCTGTAATCTACACCAATCTATACTCCTCCCTATCTCTGTAATCTACTCCAATCTACACCCTCCCTATCTCTGTAATCTACTCCAATCTACACCCTCCCTAACTCTGTAATCTACGCCAATCTACACCCTCCCTATCTCTGTAATCTACTCCAATCTACACCCTCCCTATCTCTGTAATCTACTCCAATCTACACCCTCCCTAACTCTGTAATCTACGCCAATCTACACCCTCCCTATCTCTGTAATCTACTCCAATCTACACCCTCCCTAACTCTGTAATCTACGCCAATCTACACCCTCCCTAACTCTGTAATCTACGCCAATCTACACCCGCCCTATCTCTGTAATCTACACGAATATACAATCTCCCTCTCTCTGTAATCTACTCCAATATGCACCCTCCCTATCTCTGTAATCTACTCCAATCTACACGCTCCCTATCTGTGTAATCTACTCCAATCTATACTCCTCCCTATCTCTGTAATCTACTCCAATCTATACTCCTCCGTATCACTGTAATCTACTCCAATCTATACTCCTCCCTATCTCTGTAATCTACTCCAACGTACACCCTCCCTATCTCTGTAATCTACTCCAATCTATGCTCCTCCACATCTCTGTCATCTACTCCAATCTACACCCTCCCTATCTCTGTAATATACTCCAATATACACCCTCCCTATCTCTGTAATCTACTCCAATATACACCCTCCGTATCTCTGTAATCTACTCCAATCTATACTCCTCCGTATGTCAGTAATCTACACCAATATACACCCTCCCTATCTCTGTACTCTACTCCAATCTACACCCTCCGTATCTCTGTAATGTACTCCAACATACACCCTCCCTATCTCTGTAATCTACTCCAATATACACCCTCCGTATCTCTGTGCTCTACTCCAATATACACCCTCCCTATCTCTGTAATCTACTCCAATCTACACCCTCCCTATCTCTGTAATCTACTCCAATCTACACCCTCCCTATCTCTGTAATCTACTCCAATCTACACCCTCCCTATCTCTGGAATCTACTCCAATCTATACTCCTCCGCATCTCTGTAATCTACTCCAATCTACAGCCTCCCTATCTCTGTAATCTACTCCAATATACACCCTCCCTATCTCTGTAATCTACTCCAATCTACACCCTCCGTATCTCTGTGATCTACTCCAATAAACACCCTCCCTATCTCTGTAATCTACTCCAATCTACACCCTCCGTATCTCTGTGATCTACTCCAATCTACACCCTCCGTATCTCTGTGATCTACTCCAATAAACACCCTCAAGATCTCTGTAATCTACTCCAATCGAAACTTCTCCGTATCTCTGTAATCTACACCAATATACATTCTCCCTATCTCTGTAATCTACTCCAATATACACCCTCCCTATCTCTGTAATCTACTCCAATCTATACTCCTCCCTATCTCTGTAATCTACTCCAATCTACACCCTCCCTATCTCTGAAATCTACTCCAATATACACCCTCCCTATCTCTGTAATCTACTCCAATATATACTCCTCCGTATCTCTGTAATCTACTCCAATATACACCCTCCCTATCTCTGTAATCTTCTCCAATCTATACTCCTCCGTATCTCTGTAATCTACTCCAATATACAAATTCCCTATCTCTGTAATCTACTCCAATATACACCCTCCCTATCTCTGGAATCTACTCCAATATACTCCCTCCTTATCCCTGCAATCTACTCCAATCTATACTCCTCCGTATCTCTGTAATCTACACCAATCTACAACCTCCGTATCTCTGTAATCTACTCCAATCTACACCCTCCCTATCTCAGTAATCTACTCCAATCTACACCCTCCATATCTCTGTAATCTACTCCAATCTGCACCCTCCATATCTCTGGAATCTAATCCAATATACACCCTCCCTATCTCTGTAATCTACTCCAACCTACACCCTCCATATCTCCGTAATCTACTCCAATCTACACCCTCCGTATCTCTGTAATCTACTCCAATATACACCCTCCCTATTTCTGTAATCTGCTCCAATCTACACGCTCCCTATCTCTGTAATCTACTCCAATCCACACGCTCCCTATCTCTGTAATCGACTCCAATTTGCACCCTCCCTATCTCTGTAATCTGCTCCAATATACACCCTCCGTATCTCAGTAATCTACTCCAATGTACACCCTCCCTATCTCTGTAATCTGCTCCAATATACACCCTCCGTATCTCACTAATCTACTCCAATGTACACCCTCCTTATCTCTGTAATCTACTCCAATCTACACCCTCCCTAACTCTGTAATCCACTCCAATCTATACACCTCCGTTTCTCTGTAATCTACTTCAATCTACACCCTCCCTATCTCTGTAGTCTACTCCAATATGCACCCTCCCTATCACTGTAATCTACTCCAATCTACACCCTCCCTAACTCTGTAATCCACTCCAATCTATACTCCTCCGTATCTCTGTAATCTACTTCAATCTACACCCTCCCTATCTCTGTAATCTACTCCAATCTACACCCTCCATAACTCTGTAATCCACTCCAATCTATACTCCTCCGTATCTCTGTAATCTACTTCAATCTACACCCTCCCTATCTCTGTAATCTACTCCAATATACACCCTCCCTATCTCTGTAATCTACTCCAATCTATATACCACCGTATCTCTGAAATCTACTCCAATCTACAGCCTCCGTATCTCTGTGATCTACTCCAATAAACACCCGCCCTATCTCTGTAATCTACTCCAATCTACACCCTCCGTATCTCTGTGATCTACTCCAATAAACACCCGCCCTATCTCTGTAATCTACTCCAATCTACACCCTCCGTATCTCTGTGATCTACTCCAATCTACACCCTCCGTATCTCTGTGATCTACTCCAATAAACACCCTCAAGATCTCTGTAATCTACTCCAATCGAAACTTCTCCGTATCTCTGTAATCTACACCAATATACATTCTCCCTATCTCTGTAATCTACTCCAATCTACACCCTCCGTATCTCTGTGCTCTACTCCAATATACACCCTCCCTACCTCTGTAATCTACTCCAATCTATACTCCTCCCTATCTCTGTAATCTACTCCAATCTACACCCTCCCTATCTCTGAAATCTACTCCAATATACACCCTCCCTATCTCTGTAATCTACTCCAATATATACTCCTCCGTATCTCTGTAATCTACTCCAATATACACCCTCCCTATCTCTGTA
Organism: Heterodontus francisci; assembly: GCF_036365525.1. Taxonomy (NCBI): domain Eukaryota; kingdom Metazoa; phylum Chordata; class Chondrichthyes; order Heterodontiformes; family Heterodontidae; genus Heterodontus; species Heterodontus francisci. The sequence continues at coordinate 71,901 of NW_027142084.1, read as the reverse complement.
ATCTTCTCCAATCTACACCCTCCCTATCTCTGTAATCTACTCCAATCTATACTCCTCCGTATCTCTGTAATCTACTCCAATATACAAATTCCCTATCTCTGTAATCTACTCCAATCTACACCCTCCCTATCTCTGTAATCTACTCCAATATACACCCTCCCTATCTCTGGAATCTACTCCAATATACTCCCTCCTTATTCCTGCAATCTACTCCAATCTATACTCCTCCGTATCTCTGTAATCTACACCAATCTACAACCTCCGTATCTCTGTAATCTACTCCAATCTACACCCTCCATATCTCAGTAATCTACTCCAATCTACACCCTCCGTATCTCTGTAATCTACTCCAATCTGCACCCTCCATATCTCTGGAATCTAATCCAATATACACCCTCCCTATCTCTGTAATCTACTCCAACCTACACCCTCCATATCTCCGTAATCTACTCCAATCTACACCCTCCGTATCTCTGTAATCTACTCCAATATACACCCTCCCTATTTCAGTAATCTGCTCCAATCTACACGCTCCCTATCTCTGTAATCTACTCCAATCCACACGCTCCCTATCTCTGTAATCGACTCCAATTTGCACCCTCCCTATCTCTGTAATCTGCTCCAATCTACACCCTCCGTATCTCAGTAATCTAGTCCAATGTACACCCTCCCTATCTCTGTAATCTACTCCAATATACACCCTCCCTATCTCTGTAATCTACTCCCATCTATACTCCTCCGTATCTCTGTAATCTCGACCATTATATACTCTCCCTATCACTGTAATCTGCTCCAATCTACACCCTCCCTTACTTTGTAATCCACTCCAATCTATACACCTCCGTTTCTCTGTAATCTACTTCAATCTACACCCTCCCTATCTCTGTAGTCTACTCCAATATGCACCCTCCCTATCACTGTAATCTACTCCAATCTACACCCTCCCTAACTCTGTAATCCACTCCAATCTATACTCCTCCGTATCTCTGTAATCTACTTCAATCTACACCCTCCCTATCTCTGTAATCTACTCCAATATGCACCCTCCGTTTCTCTGTAATCTACTCCAATCTGCACCCTCGCTATCTCTGTAATCTACTCCAATCTATACTCCTCCACATCTCTGTAACCTACCGCAATCTACACCCTCCCTATCTCTGTAATCTACTCCAAAATACACCCTCCATATATCTGTAATCTACTCCAATCTATACTCCTCCGTATGTCTGTAATCTACACCAATATACATTCTCCCTATCTCTGTAATCTACTCCAAACTACACCCTCCCTATCTCTGTAATCTACTCCAAAATACACCCTCCCTATCTCTGTAAACTAGACCAATCTACACCCTCCCTATCTCGGTAATCTACTCCAATCTATACTCCACCGTATCTCTGTAATCTACTCCAATCTATACTCCTCCGTATCTCTGTAATCTACTCCAATCTATGCTCCTCCGTATCTCTGTAATCTACTCCAATCTACACCCTCCCTATCTCTGTAATCTACTCCAATCTATACTCCTCCCTATCTCTGTCACCTACTCCAATCTATACTCCTCCCTATCTCTGTAATCTACTCCAATCTACACCCTCCCTATCTCTGTAATCTACTCCAATCTATACTCCTCCCTATTTCTGTAATCTACTCCAATCTGCACTCTCCCTATCTCTGTAATCTGCACCAATCTATACTCCTCCCTATCTCTGTAATCTACTCCAATCTACACCCTCCCTATCTCTGTGATCTACTCCAATCAACACTCTCCCTATCTCTGTAATCTACTCCAATCTATACTCCTCCCTATCTCTGTAATCTACTCCAATCTATACTACTCCGTAGCACTGTAATCTACTCCAATCTATACGTTCTCTATCTCTGCAATCTACATCAATATACACGCTCCCTATCTCTGTAATCTACTCCAATATACACCCTCCATATCTCTGTAATCTACTCCAATCTATACTCCTCCGTATCTCTGTAATCTACTCCAATATACACCCTCCCTATCTCTGTAATCTACACCAATCTATACTCCTCCCTATCTCTGTAATCTACTCCAATCTATACTCTTCCGTATGTCTGTAATCTACTCCAATATACACCCTCCCTATCTCTGTAATCTACTCCAATCTATACTCTTCCGTATGTCTGTAATCTACTCCAATATACACCCTCCCTATCTTTGTAATCTACTCCAAACTATACTCCTCCCTATCTCTGTAATCTACTCCAATCTACATCCTCCCTATCTCTGTAATCTACTCCAATATACACCCTCCCTATTTCTGTAATCTACTCCAATATGCACCCTCCCTATCTCTGTAATCTACACTAATATACACCCTCCCGATCTCTGTAATCTACACCAATATACACCCTCCCTATCTCTGTAATCTACACCAATATACACCCTCCATATCTCTGTAATCTGCACCAATATACACCCTCCCTATTTCTGTAATCTACTCCAATATGCACCCTCCCTATCTCTGTAATCTACACCAATATACACCCTCCCTATCTCTGTAATCTACACCAATATACACCCTCCCTATCTCTGTAATCTACACCAATATACACCCTCCATATCTCTGTAATCTGCACCAATATACACCCTCCCTATCTCTGTAATCTACTCCAATCTACATCCTCCCTATCTCTGTAATCTACTCCAATATACACCCTCCCTATTTCTGTAATCTACTCCAATATGCACCCTCCCTATCTCTGTAATCTACACCAATATACACCCTCCCTATCTCTGTAATCTACACCAATATACACCTTCCCTATCTCTGTAATCTACACCAATATACACCCTCCCTATCTCTGTAAGATACTCCAATATACACCGTCCGTATCTCTGTAATCTACTCCAATCTACACACTCCCTGCCTCTGTAACCTACTCCAATCTACACCCTCCTTATCTCTGTAATCTACTCCAATCTAAACTCCTCCGTATCTCTGTAATCTACTCCAATCTATACTGCTCCATATCTCTGTAATCTACTCCAATCTACACCCTCCCTATCTCCGTAATCTACTCCAAGCTACACCCTCCCTATCTCTGTAATCTACTCCAATCTATACTCATACATATCACTGTAATCTACTCCAAGCTACACCCTCCCTATCTCTGTAATCTACTCCAATCTATACTCATACATATCACTGTAATCTAATCCAATATACACCCTCCCTATCTCTGTAATCTACTCCAACCTACACCCTCCATATCTCCGTAATCTACTCCAATCTACACCCTCCGTATCTCTGTAATCTACTCCAATATACACCCTCCCTATTTCAGTAATCTGCTCCAATCTACACGCTCCCTATCTCTGTAATCTACTCCAATCCACACGCTCCCTATCTCTGTAATCGACTCCAATTTGCACCCTCCCTATCTCTGTAATCTGCTCCAATCTACACCCTCCGTATCTCAGTAATCTAGTCCAATGTACACCCTCCCTATCTCTGTAATCTACTCCAATATACACCCTCCCTATCTCTGTAATCTACTCCCATCTATACTCCTCCGTATCTCTGTAATCTCGACCATTATATACTCTCCCTATCACTGTAATCTGCTCCAATCTACACCCTCCCTTACTTTGTAATCCACTCCAATCTATACACCTCCGTTTCTCTGTAATCTACTTCAATCTACACCCTCCCTATCTCTGTAGTCTACTCCAATATGCACCCTCCCTATCACTGTAATCTACTCCAATCTACACCCTCCCTAACTCTGTAATCCACTCCAATCTATACTCCTCCGTATCTCTGTAATCTACTTCAATCTACACCCTCCCTATCTCTGTAATCTACTCCAATATGCACCCTCCGTTTCTCTGTAATCTACTCCAATCTGCACCCTCGCTATCTCTGTAATCTACTCCAATCTATACTCCTCCACATCTCTGTAACCTACCGCAATCTACACCCTCCCTATCTCTGTAATCTACTCCAAAATACACCCTCCATATATCTGTAATCTACTCCAATCTATACTCCTCCGTATGTCTGTAATCTACACCAATATACATTCTCCCTATCTCTGTAATCTACTCCAAACTACACCCTCCCTATCTCTGTAATCTACTCCAAAATACACCCTCCCTATCTCTGTAAACTAGACCAATCTACACCCTCCCTATCTCGGTAATCTACTCCAATCTATACTCCACCGTATCTCTGTAATCTACTCCAATCTATACTCCTCCGTATCTCTGTAATCTACTCCAATCTATGCTCCTCCGTATCTCTGTAATCTACTCCAATCTACACCCTCCCTATCTCTGTAATCTACTCCAATCTATACTCCTCCCTATCTCTGTCACCTACTCCAATCTATACTCCTCCCTATCTCTGTAATCTACTCCAATCTACACCCTCCCTATCTCTGTAATCTACTCCAATCTATACTCCTCCCTATTTCTGTAATCTACTCCAATCTGCACTCTCCCTATCTCTGTAATCTGCACCAATCTATACTCCTCCCTATCTCTGTAATCTACTCCAATCTACACCCTCCCTATCTCTGTGATCTACTCCAATCAACACTCTCCCTATCTCTGTAATCTACTCCAATCTATACTCCTCCCTATCTCTGTAATCTACTCCAATCTATACTACTCCGTAGCACTGTAATCTACTCCAATCTATACGTTCTCTATCTCTGCAATCTACATCAATATACACGCTCCCTATCTCTGTAATCTACTCCAATATACACCCTCCATATCTCTGTAATCTACTCCAATCTATACTCCTCCGTATCTCTGTAATCTACTCCAATATACACCCTCCCTATCTCTGTAATCTACACCAATCTATACTCCTCCCTATCTCTGTAATCTACTCCAATCTATACTCTTCCGTATGTCTGTAATCTACTCCAATATACACCCTCCCTATCTCTGTAATCTACTCCAATCTATACTCTTCCGTATGTCTGTAATCTACTCCAATATACACCCTCCCTATCTTTGTAATCTACTCCAAACTATACTCCTCCCTATCTCTGTAATCTACTCCAATCTACATCCTCCCTATCTCTGTAATCTACTCCAATATACACCCTCCCTATTTCTGTAATCTACTCCAATATGCACCCTCCCTATCTCTGTAATCTACACCAATATACACCCTCCCGATCTCTGTAATCTACACCAATATACACCCTCCCTATCTCTGTAATCTACACCAATATACACCCTCCATATCTCTGTAATCTGCACCAATATACACCCTCCCTATTTCTGTAATCTACTCCAATATGCACCCTCCCTATCTCTGTAATCTACACCAATATACACCCTCCCTATCTCTGTAATCTACACCAATATACACCCTCCCTATCTCTGTAATCTACACCAATATACACCCTCCATATCTCTGTAATCTGCACCAATATACACCCTCCCTATCTCTGTAATCTACTCCAATCTACATCCTCCCTATCTCTGTAATCTACTCCAATATACACCCTCCCTATTTCTGTAATCTACTCCAATATGCACCCTCCCTATCTCTGTAATCTACACCAATATACACCCTCCCTATCTCTGTAATCTACACCAATATACACCTTCCCTATCTCTGTAATCTACACCAATATACACCCTCCCTATCTCTGTAAGATACTCCAATATACACCGTCCGTATCTCTGTAATCTACTCCAATCTACACACTCCCTGCCTCTGTAACCTACTCCAATCTACACCCTCCTTATCTCTGTAATCTACTCCAATCTAAACTCCTCCGTATCTCTGTAATCTACTCCAATCTATACTGCTCCATATCTCTGTAATCTACTCCAATCTACACCCTCCCTATCTCCGTAATCTACTCCAAGCTACACCCTCCCTATCTCTGTAATCTACTCCAATCTATACTCATACATATCACTGTAATCTACTCCAATCTACACCCTCCCTATCTCTGTAATCTACTCCAATACACACACTCCCTATCTTTGTAATCTACTCCAATCTATACTCCTCCCTACCTCTGTAATCTACTCCAATCTACATCCTCCCTATCTCTGTAATCTACTCCAATATACACTCTCCCTATCTCTGTAATCTACTCCAAAATACACTCTCCCTATCTCTGTAATCTACTCCAATATACACCCTCCCTATCTTTGTAATCTACTCCAATCTATACTCCTCCCTATCTCTGTAATCTACTCCAATCTACACCCTCCCTATCTTTGTAATCTACTCCAATCTACACCCTCCCTATCTCTGTAATCTACTCCAATCTATACTCCTCCCTATCTCTGTAATCTACTCCAATCTACAACCGCCCTATCTCTGTAATCCACTCCGATATACACCCTCCCTATCTCTGTAATCTACACCACTATATACTCCTCCGCATCTCTGTAATCTACTCCAATATACACCCTCCCTATCTCTGTAATCTACACCAATATAAACCCTCCATTTCTCTGTAATCTACACCAATATACACCCTCCCTATCTCTGTAAGCTACTCCAATATACACCGTCCGTATCTCTGTGATCTACTCCAATCTATACTCCTCCGTATCTCTGTAATCTACTCCAATCTACGCCCTCCCTGTCACTGTAACCTACTCCAATCTACACCCTCCTTATGTCTGTAATATACTCCAATCTAAACTCCTCCGTATCTCTGTAATCTACTCCAATCTATACTGCTCCATATCTCTGTAATCTACTCCAATCAACACCCTCCCTATCTTTGTAATCTACTCCAATCTATACTCCTCCCTATCTCCTTAATCTACTCCAATCTACATCCTCCCTATCTCTGTAATCTACTCCAATATACACTCTCCCTATCTCTGTAATCTACTCCAATCTACACCCTCCCTATCTTTGTAATCTACTCCAATCTACACCCTCCCTATCTCTGTAATCTACTCCAATCTATACTCCTCCCTATCTCTGTAATCTACTCCAATCTACAACCGCCCTATCTCTGTAATCTACTCCGATATACACCATCCCTATCTCTGTAATCTACACCAATATATACTCCTCCGCATCTCTGTAATCTACTCCAATATACACCCTCCCTATCTCTGTAATCTACACCAATATAAACCCTCCATTTCTCTGTAATCTACACCAATATACACCCTCCCTATCTCTGTAAACTACTCCAATATACACCGTCCGTATCTCTTTGATCTACTCCAATCTATACTCCTCCGTATCTCTGTAATCTACTCCAATCTACGCCCTCCCTGTCTCTGTAACCTACTCCAATCTACACCCTCCTTATGTCTGTAATCTACTCCAATCTAAACTCCTCCGTATCTCTGTAATCTACTCCAATCTATACTGCTCCATATCTCTGTAATCTACTCCAATCTACACCCTCCCTATCTCCGTAATCTACTCCAAGCTACACCCTCCCTATCTCTGTAATCTACTCCAATCTATACTGCTCCGTATCTCTGTAATCTACTCCAATCTATACTGCTCCGTATCTCTGTAATCTACTCCAATCTATACTGCTCCATATCTCTGTAATCTACTCCCATCTACACCCTCCCTATCTCCGTAATCTACTCCAATTTACAACCTCCCTATCTCTGTAATCTACTCCAAAATACACCCTCCCTATCTCTGTAAACTAGACCAATCTACACCCTCCCTATCTCGGTAATCTACTCCAATCTATACTCCACCGTATCTCTGTAATCTACTCCAATCTATACTCCTCCTTATCTCTGTAATCTACACCAATCTATGCTCCTCCGTATCTCTGTAATCTACTCCAATCTAAGCTCCTCCGTATCTCTGTAATCTACTCCAATCTACACCCTCCCTATCTCTGTAATCTACTCCAATCTATACTCCTCCGTATCTCTGTAATCTACTCCAATATACACCCTCGCCATCTCTGTAATCTACTCCAATCTATACTCCTCCCTGTCTCTGTAATCTACAGCAATATACACCTTCCCTATCATTGTAATCTACTCCAATCTACCCCCTCCCGATCTCTGTAATCCACTCCAATCTATACTCCTCCCTATCTCTGTAATCTACTCCAATCTATACTCTCCCAATCTCTGTAACCTATTCCAATATACACCCTCCCCATCTCTGAAATCTACTCCAATCTATACTCCTCCGTATCTCTGTAATCTACTCCAATCTATAATCCTCCATATGTCTGTAATCTACACCAATATACATTCTCCCTATCTCTGTGATCTACTCCAATATACACCCTCCCTATCTCTGTAATCTACTCCCATCTATACTTCTCCGTATCTCTGTAATCTACTCCAATATACACCCTCCCTATCTCTGTAATCTACTCCAATCTATACTCCTCCGTATCTCTGTAATCTACTCCAATCTATACTCCTCCGTATCTCTGTAATCTGCTCCAATCTATACTCCTCCGTATCTCTGTAATCTACTCCAATCTATACTCCTCCGTATCTCTGTAATCTACTCCAATATACACCCTCCCTATCTCTGTAATCAACTCCAATCTACACCCTCCCTATCTCAGTAATCTACTCCAATCTACACCCTCCCTATCTCTGTAATCTACTCCAATCTATACTCCTCCGCATCTCTGTAATCTACTCCAATCTACACCCTCCCTATCTCTGTAATCTACTCCAATATACACCCTCCCTATCTCTGTAATCTACTCCAATCTATACTCCTCCGTATTTCTGTTATCTACTCCAATAGACACCCTCCCTATCTCTGTAATCTACACCAATCTATACTCCTCCCTATCTCTGTAATCTACTCCAATATACACCCTCCCTATCTCTGTAATCTACACCAATATAAACCCTCCATTTCTCTGTAATCTACACCAATATACACCCTCCCTATCTCTGTAAGCTACTCCAATATACACCGTCCGTATCTCTGTGATCTACTCCAATCTATACTCCTCCGTATCTCTGTAATCTACTCCAATCTACGTCCTCCCTATCTCTGTTATCTACTCCAATATACACTCTCCCTATCTCTGTAATCTACTCCAATATACACTCTCCCTATCTCTGTAATCTACTCCAATATACACCCTCCCTATCTTTGTAATCTACTTCAATCTATACTCCTCCCTATCTCTGTAATCTACTCCAATCTACATCCTCCCTATCTCTGTAATCTACTCCAATATACACTCTCCCTATCTCTGTAATCTACTCCAATCTACACCCTCCCTATCTTTGTAATCTACTCCAATCTACACCCTCCCTATCTCTGTAATCTACTCCAATCTACACTCCTCCCTATCTCTGTAATCTACTCCAATCTACAACCGCCCTATCTCTGTAATCTACTCCGATATACACCCTCCCTATCTCTGTAATCTACACCAATATATACTCCTCCGCATCTCTGTAATCTACTCCAATATACACCCTCCCTATCTCTGTAATCTACACCAATATAAACCCTCCATTTCTCTGTAATCTACACCAATATACACCCTCCCTATCTCTGTAAGCTACTCCAATATACACCGTCCGTATCTCTGTGATCTACTCCAATCTATACTCCTCCGTATCTCTGTAATCTACTCCAATCTACGCCCTCCCTGTCTCTGTAACCTACTCCCATCTACACCCTCCTTATGTCTGTAATCTACTCCAATCTAAACTCCTCCGTATCTCTGTAATCTACTCCAATCTATACTGCTCCATATCTCTGTAATCTACTCCAATCTACACCCTCCCTATCTCCGTAATCTACTCCAAGCTACACCCTCCCTATCTCTGTAATCTACTCCAATCTATACTGCTCCGTATCTCTGTAATCTACTCCAATCTATACTGCTCCGTATCTCTCTAATCTACTCCAATCTATACTGCTCCATATCTCTGTAATCTACTCCAATCTACACCCTCCCTATCTCCGTAATCTACTCCAATTTACAACCTCCCTATCTCTGTAATCTACTCCAAAATACACCCTCCCTATCTCTGTAAACTAGACCAATCTACACCCTCCCTATCTCGGTAATCTACTCCAATCTATACTCCACCGTATCTCTGTAATCTACTCCAATCTATACTCCTCCTTATCTCTGTAATCTACACCAATCTATGCTCCTCCGTCTCTCTGTAATCTACTCCAATCTAAGCTCCTCCGTATCTCTGTAATCTACTCCAATCTACACCCTCCCTATCTCTGTAATCTACTCCAATCTCTACTCCTCCGTATCTCTGTAATCTACTCCAATATACACCCTCGCCATCTCTGTAATCTACTCCAATCTATACTCCTCCCTGTCTCTGTAATCTACAGCAATATGCACCTTCCCTATCATTGTAATCTACTCCAATCTACCCCCTCCCTATCTCTGTAATCCACTCCAATCTATACTCCTCCCTATCTCTGTAATCTACTCCAATCTATACTCCTCCGTATCTCTGTAATCTACTCCAATCTATACTCCTCCATATGTCTGTAATCTACACCAATATACATTCTCCCTATCTCTGTAATCTACTCCAATATACACCCTTCCTATCTCTGTAATCTACTCCAATCTATACTCCTCCGTATCTCTGTAATCAACTCCAATCTACACCCTCCGTATCTCTGTAATCTACTCCAATATACACCCTCCCTATCTCTGTAATCTACTCCAATCTATACTCCTCCGTATCTCTGTAATCTACTCCAATCTATACTCCTCCGTATCTCTGTAATCTACTCCAATATACACCCTCCCTATCTCTGTAATCAACTCCAATCTACACCCTCCCTATCTCTGTAATCTACTCCAATCTAAACCCTCCCTATCTCTGTAATCTACTCCAATCTATACTCCTCCGCATCTCTGTAATCTACTCCACTCTACACCCTCCCTATCTCTGTAATCTACTCCAATATACACCCTCCCTATCTCTGTAATCTACTCCAATCTATACTCCTCCGTATTTCTGTTATCTACTCCAATAGACACCCTCCCTATCTCTGTAATCTACACCAATCTATACTCCACCCTATCTCTGTAATCTACTCCAATCTACACCCTCCCTATCTGTGTAATCTACACCAATCTATACTCCTCCCTATCTCTGTAATCTACTCCAATCTACGCCCTCCCTATCTCTGTAATCTACTCCAATCTACACCCTCCCTATCTCTGTAATCTACTCCAATCTACACCCTCCCTATCTCTGTAATCTACTCCAATCTACACCCTCCCTATCTCTGTAATCTACTCCAATCTATACTCCTCCGCATCTCTGTAATCTACTCCAATCTACACCCTCCCTATCTCTGTAATCTATTCCAATATACACCCTCCCTATCTCTGTAATCTACTCCAATCTATACTCCTCCGTATTTCTGTTATTTACTCCAATAGACACCCTCCCTATCTCTGTAATGTACACCAATCTATACTCCTCCCTATCTCTGTAATCTACTCCAATCTACACCCTCCCTATCTCTGTAATCCACTCCAATCTACACCCTCCCTATCTCTGTAATCTACACCAATATACAATCTCCCTATCTCTGTAATATACTCCAATATACACCCTCCCTATCTCTGTGATCCACTCTACTATACAACCTCCATATCTCTGTAATCTACACCAATATACATTCTCCCGATCTCTGTAATCTTCTCCAATCTACATCCTCCGTATCTCTGTAATCTACTCCAATATACACCCTCCCTATCTCTGTAATCTACTCCAATCTATACTCCTCTGTATCTCTGTAATGTACACCAATATACAACCCCCTATCTCTGTAATCTACTCCAATCTACACCCTCCCTATCTCTGTAATCCACTCCAATCTACACCCTCCCTATCTCTGTAATCTGCGCCAATCTACACCCTCCCTATCTCTGTAATCTACACCAATATACAATCTCCCTATCTCTGTAATCTACTCCAATATACACCCTCCCTATCTCTGTAATCTACTCCAATCTACACGCTCCCTATCTGTGTAACCTCCTCCAATCTATACTCCTCCCTATCTCTGTAATCTACTCCAATCTATACTCCTCCGTATCACTGTAATCTACCCCAATCTATACTCCTCCCTATCTCTGTAATCTACTCCAACGTACACCCTCCCCATCTCTGTAATCTACACCAATCTATACTCCTCCACATCTCTGTAACCTACCCCAATCTACACCCTCCCTATCTCTGTAATCTACTCCAATATACACCCTCCATATCTCTGTAATCTACTCCAATCTATACTCCTCCGTATCTCTGTAATCTACTCCAATCTACACCCACCCTATCTCTGTAATCTACTCCAATCTATACTCCACCGTATCTCTGTAATCTACACCAATCTATACTCCTCCACATCTCTGTAACCTACCCCAATCTACACCCTCCCTATCTCTGTAATCTACTCCAATATACACCCTCCATATCTCTGTAATCTACTCCAATCTATACTCCTCCGTATCTCTGTAATCTACTCCAATCTACACCCACCCTATCTCTGTAATCTACTCCAATCTATACTCCACCGTATCTCTGTAATCTACTCCAATCTACACCCTCCCTATCTCTGTAATCTACTCCAATCTATACTCCTCAGTATCTCTGTAATCCACTCCAATCTAAACCCTCCCTATCTCTGTAATCTACTCCAATCTGCACTCCTCCCTATCTCTGTAATCTACTCCAATCTATACTCCTCCGTATTTCTGTTATCTACTCCAATAGACACCCTCCCTATCTCTGTAATCTACACCAATCTATACTCCTCCCTATCTCTGTAATCTACTCCAAAATACACCCTCCCTATCTCTGTAATCTACACCAATATAAACCCTCCATTTCTCTGTAATCTACACCAATATACACCCTCCCTATCTCTGTAAGCTACTCCAATATACACCGTCCGTATCTCTGTGATCTACTCCAATCTATACTCCTCCGTATCTCTGTAATCTACTCCAATCTACGCCCTCCCTATCTCTGTAATCTACTCCAATCTACATCCTCCCTATCTCTGTTATCTACTCCAATATACACTCTCCCTATCTCTGTAATCTACTCCAATATACATTCTCCCTATCTCTGTAATCTACTCCAATATACACCCTCCCTATCTTTGTAATCTACTCCAATCTATACTCCTCCCTATCTCTGTAATCTACTCCAATCTACATCCTCCCTATCTCTGCAATCTACTCCAATATACACTCTCCCTATCTCTGTAATCTACTCCAATCTACACCCTCCCTATCTTTGTAATCTACTCCAATCTACAACCTCCCTGTCTCTGTAATGTACTCCAATCTATACTCCTCCCTATCTCTGTAATCTACTCCAATCTACAACCGCCCTATCTCTGTAATCTACTCCGATATACACACTCCCTATCTCTGTAATCTACACCAATATATACCCCTCCGCATCTCTGTAATCTACTCCAATATACACCCTCCCTATCTCTGTAATCTACACCAATATAAACCCTCCATTTCTCTGTAATCTACACCAATATACACCCTCCCTATCTCTGTAAGCTACTCCAATATACACCGTCCGTATCTCTGTGATCTACTCCAATCTATACTCCTCCGTATCTCTGTAATCTACTCCAATCTACGCCCTCCCTGTCTCTGTAACCTACTCCCATCTACACCCTGCTTATGTCTGTAATCTACTCCAATCTAAACTCCTCCGTATCTCTGTAATCTACTCCAATCTATACTGCTCCATATCTCTGTAATCTACTCCAATCTACACACTCCCTGTCTCTGTAACCTACTCCAATCTACACCCTCCTTATCTCTGTAATCTACTCCAATCTAAACTCCTCCGTATCTCTGTAATCTACTCCAATCTATACTGCTCCATATCTCTGTAATCTACTCCAATCTACACCCTCCCTATCTCCGTAATCTACTCCAAGCTACACCCTCCCTATCTCTGTAATCTACTCCAATCTATACTGCTCCGTATCTCTGTAATCTACTCCAATCTATACTGCTCCGTATCTCTGTAATCTACTCCAATCTGTACTGCTCCATATCTCTGTAATCTACTCCAATCTACACCCTCCCTATCTCCGTAATCTACTCCAATTTACAACCTCCCTATCTCTGTAATCTACTCCAAAATACACCCTCCCTATCTCTGTAAACTAGACCAATCTACACCCTCCCTATCTCGGTAATCTACTCCAATCTATACTCCACCGTATCTCTGTAATCTACTCCAATCTATACTCCTCCTTATCTCTGTAATCTACACCAATCTATGCTCCTCCGTCTCTCTGTAATCTACTCCAATCTAAGCTCCTCCGTATCTCTGTAATCTCCTCCAATCTACACCCTCCCTATCTCTGTAATCTACTCCAATCTATACTCCTCCGTATCTCTGTAATCTACTCCAATATACACCCTCGCCATCTCTGTAATCTACTCCAATCTATACTCCTCCCTGTCTCTGTAATCTACAGCAATATACACCTTCCCTATCATTGTAATCTACTCCAATCTACCCCCTCCCTATCTCTGTAATCCACTCCAATCTATACTCCTCCCTATCTCTGTAATCTACTCCAATCTATACTCTCCCTATCTCTGTAACCTATTCCAATATACACCCTCCCCATCTCTGAAATCTACTCCAATCTATACTCCTCTGTATCTCTGTAATCTACTCCAATCTATACTCCTCCATATGTCTGTAATCTACACCAATATACATTCTCCCTATCTCTGTGATCTACTCCAATATACACCCTCCCTATCTCTGTAATCTACTCCAATCTATACTCCTCCGTATCTCTGTAATCAACTCCAATCTATACTCCTCCATATGTCTGTAATCTACACCAATATACATTCTCCCTATCTCTGTGATCTACTCCAATATACACCCTCCGTATCTCTGGAATCTACTCCAATATACACCCTCCCTATCTCTGTAATCTACTCCAATCTATACTCCTCCGTATCTCTGTAATCAACTCCAATCTACACCCTCCGTATCTCTGTAATCTACTCCAATATACACCCTCCCTATCTCTGTAATCTACTCCAATCTATACTCCTCCGTATCTCTGTAATCTACTCCAATCTATACTCCTCTGTATCTCTGTAATCTACTCCAATATACACCCTCCCTATCTCTGTAATCAACTCCAATCTACACCCTCCCTATCTCTGTAATCTACTCCAATCTACACCCTCTCTATCTCTGTAATCTACTCCAATCTATACTGGTCCGCATCTCTGTAATCTACTCCACTCTACACCCTCCCTATCTCTGTAATCTACTCCAATCTATACCCCTCCGTATTTCTGTTATCTACTCCAATAGACAACCTCCCTATCTCTGTAATCTACACCAATCTATACTCCTCCCTATCTCTGTAATCTACTCCAATCTACACCCTCCCTATCTGTGTAATCTACACCAATCTATACTCCTCCCTATCTCTGTAATCTACTCCAATCTACGCCCTCCCTATCTCTGTAATCTACTCCAATCTACACCCTCCCTATCTCTGTAATCTACTCCAATCTACACCCTCCCTATCTCTGTAATCTACTCCAATCTACACCCTCCCTATCTCTGTAATCTACTCCAATCTATACTCCTCCGCATCTCTGTAATCTACTCCAATCTACACCCTCCCTATCTCTGTAATCTACTCCAATATACCCCCTCCCTATCTCTGTAATCTACTCCAATCTATACTCCTCCGTATTTCTGTTATCTACTCCAATAGACACCCTCCCTATCTCTGTAATCTACACCAATCTATACTCCTCCCTATCTCTGTAATCTACTCCAATCTACACCCTCCCTATCTCTGTAATCCACTCCAATCTACACCCTCCCTATCTCTGTAATCTGCGCCAATCTACACCCTCCCTATCTCTGTAATCTACACCAATATACAATCTCCCTATCTCTGTAATATACTCCAATATACACCCTCCCTATCTCTGTGATCCACTCTAATATACACCCTCCATATCTCTGTAATCTACACCAATATACATTCTCCCGATCTCTGTAATCTTCTCCAATCTACATCCTCCGTATCTCTGTAATCTACTCCAATATACACCCTCGCTATCTCTGTAATCTACTCCAATCTATACTCCTCCGTATCTCTGTAATGTACACCAATATACAACCCCCTATCTCTGTAATCTACTCCAATCTACACCCTCCCTATCTCTGTAATCCACTCCAATCTACACCCTCCCTATCTCTGTAATCTGCGCCAATCTACACCCTCCCTATCTCTGTAATCTACACCAATATACAATCTCCCTATCTCTGTAATCTACTCCAATATACACCCTCCCTATCTCTGTAATCTACTCCAATCTACACGCTCCCTATCTGTGTAACCTCCTCCAATCTATACTCCTCCCTATCTCTGTAATCTACTCCAATCTATACTCCTCCGTATCACTGTAATCTACCCCAATCTACACACTCCCTATCTCTGTAATCTACTCCAATATACACCCTCCATATCTCTGTAATCTACTCCAATCTATACTCCTCCGTATCTCTGTAATCTACTCCAATCTACACCCACCCTATCTCTGTAATCTACTCCAATCTATACTCCACCGTATCTCTGTAATCTACTCCAATCTATACTCCTCCGTATCTCTGTAATCTACTCCAATCTGCACCCTCCCTATCTCTGTAATCTACTCCAATCTATACTCCTCCGTATCTCTGTAATCCACTCCAATCTAAACCCTCCCTATCTCTGTAATCTACTCCAATCTGCACTCCTCCCTATCTCTGTAATCTACACCAATATACACTCTCCCTATCTCTGTAATGTACTCCAATATACACCCTCGCCATCTCTGTAATCTACTCCAATCTATACTCCTCCCTGTCGCTGTAATCTACAGCAATATACACCTTCCCTATCATTGTAATCTACTCCAATCTACCCCCTCCCTATCTCTGAAATCCACTCCAATCTATACTCCTCCCGATCTCTGTAACCTATTCCAATCTACACCCTCCCTATCTCTGTAATCTACTCCAATCTACACCCTCCCTATCTCCGTAATCTACTCCAATTTACAACCTCCCTATCTCTGTAATCTACTCCAATTTACAACCTCCCTATCTCTGTAATCTACTCCAAAATACCCCCTCCCTATCTCTGTAAACTAGACCAATCTACACCCTCCCTATCTCTGTAATCTACTCCAATCTACACCCTCCCTATCTCTGTAATCTACTCCAATCTATACTCCTCCGCATCTCTGTAATCTACTCCACTCTACACCCTCCCTATCTCTGTAATCTACTCCAATATACACCCTCCCTATCTCTGTAATCTACTCCAATCTATACTCCTCCGCATCTCTGTAATCTACTCCAATCTACACCCTCCCTATCTCTGTAATCTACTCCAATATACACCCTCCCTATCTCTGTAATCTACTCCAATCTATACTCCTCCGTATTTCTGTTATCTACTCCAATAGACACCCTCCCTATCTCTGTAATCTACACCAATCTATACTCCTCCCTATCTCTGTAATCTACTCCAATCTACGCCCTCCCTATCTCTGTAATCTACTCCAATCTACACCCTCCCTATCTCTGTAATCTACTCCAATCTACACCCTCCCTATCTCTGTAATCTACTCCAATCTACACCCTCCCTATCTCTGTAATCTACTCCAATCTATACTCCTCCGCATCTCTGTAATCTACTCCAATCTACACCCTCCCTATCTCTGTAATCTACTCCAATATACACCCTCCCTATCTCTGTAATCTACTCCAATCTATACTCCTCCGTATTTCTGTTATCTACTCCAATAGACACCCTCCCTATCTCTGTAATCTACACCAATCTATACTCCTCCCTATCTCTGTAATCTACTCCAATCTACACCCTCCCTATCTCTGTAATCCACTCCAATCTACACCCTCCCTATCTCTGTAATCTGCGCCAATCTACACCCTCCCTATCTCTGTAATCTACACCAATATACAATCTCCCTATCTCTGTAATATACTCCAATACACACCCTCCCTATCTCTGTGATCCACTCTAATATACACCCTCCATATCTCTGTAATCTACACCAATATACATTCTCCCGATCTCTGTAATCTTCTCCAATCTACATCCTCCGTATCTCTGTAATCTACTCCAATATACACCCTCCCTATCTCTGTAATCTACTCCAATCTATACTCCTCCGTATCTCTGTAATGTACACCAATATACAACCCCCTATCTCTGTAATCTACTCCAATCTACACCCTCCCTATCTCTGTAATCCACTCCAATCTACACCCTCCCTATCTCTGTAATCTGCGCCAATCTACACCCTCCCTATCTCTGTAATCTACACCAATATACAATCTCCCTATCTCTGTAATCTACTCCAATATACACCCTCCCTATCTCTGTAATCTACTCCAATCTACACGCTCCCTATCTGTGTAACCTCCTCCAATCTATACTCCTCCCTATCTCTGTAATCTACTCCAATCTATACTCCTCCGTATCACTGTAATCTACCCCAATCTATACTCCTCCCTATCTCTGTAATCTACTCCAACGTACACCCTCCCCATCTCTGTAATCTACACCAATCTATACTCCTCCACATCTCTGTAACCTACCCCAATCTACACACTCCCTATCTCTGTAATCTACTCCAATATACACCCTCCATATCTCTGTAATCTACTCCAATCTATACTCCTCCGTATCTCTGTAATCTACTCCAATCTACACCCACCCTATCTCTGTAATCTACTCCAATCTATACTCCACCGTATCTCTGTAATCTACTCCAATCTATACTCCTCCGTATCTCTGTAATCTACTCCAATCTGCACCCTCCCTATCTCTGTAATCTACTCCAATCTATACTCCTCCGTATCTCTGTAATCCACTCCAATCTAAACCCTCCCTATCTCTGTAATCTACTCCAATCTGCACTCCTCCCTAACTCTGTAATCTACTCCAATATACACTCTCCCTATCTCTGTAATGTACTCCAATATACACCCTCGCCATCTCTGTAATCTACTCCAATCTATACTCCTCCCTGTCGCTGTAATCTACAGCAATATACACCTTCCCTATCATTGTAATCTACTCCAATCTACCCCCTCCCTATCTCTGTAATCCACTCCAATCTATACTCCTCCCGATCTCTGTAACCTATTCCAATCTACACCCTCCCTATCTCCGTAATCTACTCCAAGCTACACCTTCCCTATCTCTGTAATCGACTCCAATCTATACTGCTCCGTATCACTGTAATCTACTCCAATCTATACTGCTCCATATATCTGTACTCTACTCCAATCTACACCCTACCTATCTCCGTAATCTACTCCAATTTACAACCTCCCTATCTCTGTAATCTACTCCAAAATACACCCTCCCTATCTCTGTAAACTAGACCAATCTACACCCTCCCTATCTCGGTAATCTACCCCAATCTATACTCCACCGTATCTCTGTAATCTACTCCAATCTATACTCCTCCGTATCTCTGTAATCTACTCCAATCTATGCTCCTCCGTATCTCTGTAATCTACTTCAATCTACACCCTCCCTATCTCTGTAATCTACTCCAATCTAAGCTCCTCCATATCTCTGTAATCTACTCCAATCTACACCCTCCCTATCTCTGTAATCTACTCCAATTTACACCCTCCCTATCTCTGTACTCTACTCCAATCTACACCCTCTCTATCTCTGCAATCTACTCCAATCTACACCCTCCCTATCTCTGTAATCTACTCCAATATACACACTCTCTCTGTAATCTACTCCAATCTATACTCATCCATATCTCTGCAATCTACTCCAATCTACACCCTCCCTATCTCTGTAATCTACTCCAATCTACACCCTCCCTATCTCTGTAATCGACTTCAATCTATACTCCTCCCTATCTCTGTAATCTACTCCAATCTATACTCCTCCGTATCTCTGTAATCTACTCCAATCTACACTCTCCCTATTTCTGTAATCTACTCCAATCTACACCCTCCCTATCTCTGTAATCTACTCCAATCTACACCCTCCCTATCGCTGCAATCTACTCCAATCTACACCCTCCCTGTCTCTGTAATCTAGACCAATATACACCATTCCTATCTCTGTGATCTACTCCAATCTATACTCCTCCGTATCTCTGTAATCTACTCCAATCTACGCCCTCCCTGTCTCTGTAACCTACTCCCATCTACACCCTCCTTATGTCTGTAATCTACTCCAATCTAAACTCCTCCATATCTCTGTAATCTACTCCAATCTACACCCTCCCTATCTCCGTAATCTACTCCAATTTACAACCTCCCTATCTCTGCAATCTACTCCAAAATACACCCTCCCTATCTCTGTAAACTAGACCAATCTACACCCTCCCTATCTCGGTAATCTACTCCAATCTATACTCCACCGTATCTCTGTAATCTACTCCAATCTATACTCCTCCTTATCTCTGTAATCTACACCAATCTATGCTCCTCCGTATCTCTGTAATCTACTCCAATCTAAGCTCCTCCGTATCTCTGTAATCTACTCCAATCTACACCCTCCCTATCTCTGTAATCTACTCCAATCTATACTCCTCCGTATCTCTGTAATCTACTCCAATATACACCCTCGCCATCTCTGTAATCTACTCCAATCTATACTCCTCCCTGTCTCTGTAATCTACAGCAATATACACCTTCCCTATCATTGTAATCTACTCCAATCTACCCCCTCCCTATCTCTGTAATCCACTCCAATCTATACTCCTCCCTATCTCTGTAATCTACTCCAATCTATACTCTCCCTATCTCTGTAACCTATTCCAATATACACCCTCCCCATCTCTGAAATCTACTCCAATCTATACTCCTCCGTATCTCTGTAATCTACTCCAATCTATACTCCTCCATATGTCTGTAATCTACACCAATATACATTCTCCCTATCTCTGTGATCTACTCCAATATACACCCTCCCTATCTCTGTAATCTACTCCAATCTAGACTCCTCCGTATCTCTGTAATCAACTCCAATCTACACCCTCCGTATCTCTGTAATGTACTCCAATATACACCCTCCCTATCTCTGTAATCTACTCCAATCTATACTCCTCCGTATCTCTGTAATCTACTCCAATCTATACTCCTCCGTATCTCTGTAATCTACTCCAATATACACCCTCCCTATCTCTGTAATCAACTCCAATCTACACCCTCCCTATCTCTGTAATCTACTCCAATCT
This sequence comes from Heterodontus francisci, assembly GCF_036365525.1. Taxonomy (NCBI): domain Eukaryota; kingdom Metazoa; phylum Chordata; class Chondrichthyes; order Heterodontiformes; family Heterodontidae; genus Heterodontus; species Heterodontus francisci. Next base: position 50,640 of record NW_027142084.1, on the reverse strand, counting down.
ACACCCTCCCTATCTCTGTAATCTACTCCAATCTATACTCCTCCGCATCTCTGTAATCTACTCCACTCTACACCCTCCCTATCTCTGTAATCTACTCCAATATACACCCGCCCTATCTCTGTAATCTACTCCAATCTATACTCCTCCGTATTTCTGTTATCTACTCCAATAGACACCCTCCCTATCTCTGTAATCTACACCAATCTATACTCCTCCCTATCTCTGTAATCTACTCCAATCTACACCCTCCCTATCTGTGTAATCTACACCAATCTATACTCCTCCCTATCTCTGTAATCTACTCCAATCTACGCCCTCCCTATCTCTGTAATCTACTCCAATCTACACCCTCCCTATCTCTGTAATCTACTCCAATCTACACCCTCCCTATCTCTGTAATCTACTCCAATCTACACCCTCCCTATCTCTGTAATCTACTCCAATCTATACTCCTCCGCATCTCTGTAATCTACTCCAATCTACACCCTCCCTATCTCTGTAATCTACTCCAATATACACCCTCCCTATCTCTGTAATCTACTCCAATCTATACTCCTCCGTATTTCTGTTATCTACTCCAATAGACACCCTCCCTATCTCTGTAATCTACACCAATCTATACTCCTCCCTATCTCTGTAATCTACTCCAATCTACACCCTCCCTATCTCTGTAATCCACTCCAATCTACACCCTCCCTATCTCTGTAATCTGCGCCAATCTACACCCTCCCTATCTCTGTAATCTACACCAATATACAATCTCCCTATCTCTGTAATATACTCCAATATACACCCTCCGTATCTCTGTAATCTACACCAATATACATTCTCCCAATCTCTGTAATCTTCTCCAATCTACATCCTCCGTATCTCTGTAATCTACTCCAATATACACCCTCCCTATCTCTGTAATCTACTAAAATCTGCACTCCTCCCTATCTCTGTAATCTACACCAATATACACTCTCCCTATCTCTGTAATGTACTCCAATATACACCCTCGCCATCTCTGTAATCTACTCCAATCTATACTCCTCCCTGTCGCTGTAATCTACAGCAATATACACCTTCCCTATCATTGTAATCTACTCCAATCTACCCCCTCCCTATCTCTGTAATCCACTCCAATCTATACTCCTCCCTATCTCTGTAATCTACTCCAATCTATACTCCTCCCGATCTCTGTAACCTATTCCAATCTACACCCTCCCTATCTCCGTAATCTACTCCAAGCTACACCTTCCCTATCTCTGTAATCTACTCCAATCTATACTGCTCCGTATCACTGTAATCTACTCCAATCTATACTGCTCCATATATCTGTACTCTACTACAATCTACACCCTCCCTATCTCCGTAATCTACTCCAATTTACAACCTCCCTATCTCTGTAATCTACTCCAATTTACAACCTCCCTATCTCTGTAATCTACTCCAAAATACACCCTCCCTATCTCTGTAAACTAGACCAATCTACACCCTCCCTATCTCGGTAATCTACCCCAATCTATACTCCACCGTATCTCTGTAATCTACTCCAATCTATACTCCTCCGTATCTCTGTAATCTACTCCATTCTATGCTCCTCCGTATCTCTGTAATCTACTTCAATCTACACCCTCCCTATCTCTGTAATCTACTCCAATCTAAGCTCCTCCGTATCTCTGTAATCTACTCCAATCTACACCCTCCCTATCTCTGTAATCTACTCCAATCTACACCCTCCCTATCTCTGTACTCTACTCCAATCTACACCCTCTCTATCTCTGTAATCTAATCCAATATACACCCTCACAATCTCTGCAATCTACTCCAATCTACACCCTCCCTATATCTGTAATCTACTCCAATATACACCCTCTCTCTGTAATCTACTCCAATCTATACTCATCCATATCTCTGCAATCTACTCCAATCTACACCCTCCCTATCTCTGTAATCTACTCCAATCTACACCCTCCCTATCTCTGTAATCGACTTCAATCTATACTCCTCCCTATCTCTGTAATCTACTCCAATCTATACTCCTCCGTATCTCTGTAATCTACTCCAATCTACACTCTCCCTATTTCTGTAATCTACTCCAATCTACACCCTCCCTATCTCTGTAATCTACTCCAATCTACACCCTCCCTATCGCTGCAATCTACTCCAATCTACACCCTCCCTGTCTCTGTAATCTAGACCAATATACACCATCCCTATCTCTGTGATCTACTCCAATCTATACTCCTCCGTATCTCTGTAATCTACTCCAATCTACGCCCTCCCTGTCTCTGTAACCTACTCCCATCTACACCCTCCTTATGTCTGTAATCTACTCCAATCTAAACTCCTCCATATCTCTGTAATCTACTCCAATCTACACCCTCCCTATCTCCGTAATCTACTCCAATTTACAACCTCCCTATCTCTGTAATCTACTCCAAAATACACCCTCCCTATCTCTGTAAACTAGACCAATCTACACCCTCCCTATCTCGGTAATCTACTCCAATCTATACTCCACCGTATCTCTGTAATCTACTCCAATCTATACTCCTCCTTATCTCTGTAATCTACACCAATCTATGCTCCTCCGTATCTCTGTAATCTACTCCAATCTAAGATCCTCCGTATCTCTGTAATCTACTCCAATCTACACCCTCCCTATCTCTGTAATCTACTCCAATCTATACTCCTCCGTATCTCTGTAATCTACTCCAATATACACCCTCGCCATCTCTGTAATCTACTCCAATCTATACTACTCCCTGTGTCTGTAATCTACAGCAATATACACCTTCCCTATCATTGTAATCTACTCCAATCTACCCCCTCCCTATCTCTGTAATCCACTCCAATCTATACTCCTCCCTATCTCTGTAATCTACTCCAATCTATACTCTCCCTATCTCTGTAACCTATTCCAATATACACCCTCCCCATCTCTGAAATCTACTCCAATCTATACTCCTCCGTATCTCTGTAATCTACTCCAATCTATACTCCTCCATATGTCTGTAATCTACACCAATATACATTCTCCCTATCTCTGTGATCTACTCCAATATACACCCTCCCTATCTCTGTAATCTACTCCAATCTATACTCCTCCGTATCTCTGTAATCTACTCCAATCTATACTCCTCTGTATCTCTGTAATCTACTCCAAAATACACCCTCCCTATCTTTGTAATCAACTCCAATCTACACCCTCCCTATCTCTGTAATCTACTCCAATCTACACCCTCCCTATCTCTGTAATCTACTCCAATCTATACTCCTCCGCATCTCTGCAATCTACTCCACTCTACACTCTCCCTATCTCTGTAATCTACTCCAATATACACCCTCCCTATCTCTGTAATCTACTCCAATCTTTACTCCTCCGTATTTCTGTTATCTACTCCAATAGACACCCTCCCTATCTCTGTAATCTACACCAATCTATACTCCTCCCTATCTCTGTAATCTACTCCAATCTACACCCTCCCTATCTGTGTAATCTACACCAATCTATACTCCTCCCTATCTCTGTAATCTACTCCAATCTACGCCCTCCCTATCTCTGTAATCTACTCCAATCTACACCCTCCCTATCTCTGTAATCTACTCCAATCTACACCCTCCCTATCTCTGTAATCTACTCCAATCTACACCCTCCCTATCTCTGTAATCTACTCCAATCTATACTCCTCCGCATCTCTGTAATCTACTCCAATCTACACCCTCCCTATCTCTGTAATCTACTCCAATATACACCCTCCCTATCTCTGTAATCTACTCCAATCTATACTCCTCCGTATTTCTGTTATCTACTCCAATAGACACCCTCCCTATCTCTGTAATCTACACCAATCTATACTCCTCCCTATCTCTGTAATCTACTCCAATCTACACCCTCCCTATCTCTGTAATCCACTCCAATCTACACCCTCCCTATCTCTGTAATCTGCGCCAATCTACACCCTCCCTATCTCTGTAATCTACACCAATATACAATCTCCCTATCTCTGTAATATACTCCAAAATACACCCTCCCTATCTCTGTGATCCACTCCAATATACACCCTCCATATCTCTGTAATCTACACCAATATACATTCTCCCAATCTCTGTAATCTTCTCCAATCTACATCCTCCGTATCTCTGTAATCTACTCCAATATACACCCTCCCTATCTCTGTAATCTACTCCAATCTATACTCCTCCGTACCTCTGTAATGTACACCAATATACAACCCCCTATCTCTGTCATCTACTCCAATCTACACCCTCCCTATCTCTGTAATCCACTCCAATCTACACCCTCCCTATCTCTGTAATCTGCGCCAATCTACACCCTCCCTATCTCTGTAATCTACACCAATATACAATCTCCCTATCTCTGTAATCTACTCCAATATACACCCTCCCTATCTCTGTAATCTACTCCAATCTACACGCTCCCTATCTGTGTAACCTACTCCAATCTATACTCCTCCCTATCTCTGTAAGCTACTCCAATCTATACACCTCCGTATCACTGTAATCTACCCCAATCTATACACATCCCTATCTCTGTAATCTACTCCAACGTACACCCTCCCCATCTCTGTAATCTACACCAATCTATACTCCTCCACATCTCTGTAACCTACCCCAATCTACACCCTCCCTATCTCTGTAATCTACTCCAATATACACCCTCCATATCTCTGTAATCTACTCCAATCTATACACCTCTGTATCTCTGTAATCTACTCCAATCTACACCCACCCTATCTCTGTAATCTACTCCAATCGAAACTCCTCCGTATCTCTGTAATCTACTCCAATCTATACTCCTCCGTATCTCTGTAATCCACTCCAATCTAAACCCTCCCTATCTCTGTAATCTACTCCAATCTGTACTCCTCCCTATCTCTGTAATCTACACCAATATACACTCTCCCTATCTCTGTAATCTACTCCAATATACACCCTCCCTATCTCTGTAATCTACTCCAATCTATACTCCTCCGTATCTCTGTAATCTACTCCAATCTATACTCCTCCGTATCTCTGTAATCTACTCCAATATACACCCTCCCTATCTCTGTAATCAACTCCAATCTACACCCTCCCTATCTCTGTAATCTACTCCAATCTATACTCCTCCGTATCTCTGTAATCTACTCCAATCTGCACCCTCCCTATCTCTGTAATCTACTCCAATCTATACTCCTCCGTATCTCTGTAATCTACTCCAATCTATACACCTCTGTATCTCTGTAATCTACTCCAATCTACACCCACCCTATCTCTGTAATCTACTCCAATCGAAACTCCTCCGTATCTCTGTAATCTACTCCAATCTATACTCCTCCGTATCTCTGTAATCCACTCCAATCTAAACCCTCCCTATCTCTGTAATCTACTCCAATCTGTACTCCTCCCTATCTCTGTAATCTACACCAATATACACTCTCCCTATCTCTGTAATCTACTCCAATATACACCCTCCCTATCTCTGTAATCTACTCCAATCTATACTCCTCCGTATCTCTGTAATCTACTCCAATCTATACTCCTCCGTATCTCTGTAATCTACTCCAATATACACCCTCCCTATCTCTGTAATCAACTCCAATCTACACCCTCCCTATCTCTGTAATCTACTCCAATCTACACCCTCCCTATCTCTGTAATCTACTCCAATCTATACTCCTCCGCATCTCTGTAATCTACTCCACTCTACACTCTCCCTATCTCTGTAATCTACTCCAATATACACCCTCCCTATCTCTGTGATCTACTCCAATCTATACTCCTCCGTATTTCTGTTATCTACTCCAATAGACACCCTCCCTATCTCTGTAATCTACACCAATCTATACTCCTCCCTATCTCTGTAATCTACTCCAATCTACACCCTCCCTATCTGTGTAATCTACACCAATCTATACTCCTCCCTATCTCTGTAATCTACTCCAATCTACGCCCTCCCTATCTCTGTAATCTACTCCAATCTACACCCTCCCTATCTCTGTAATCTACTCCAATCTACACCCTCCCTATCTCTGTAATCTACTCCAATCTACACCCTCCCTATCTCTGTAATCTACTCCAATCTATACTCCTCCGCATCTCTGTAATCTACTCCAATCTACACCCTCCCTATCTCTGTAATCTACTCCAATATACACCCTCCCTATCTCTGTAATCTACTCCAATCTATACTCCTCCGTATTTCTGTTATCTACTCCAATAGACACCCTCCCTATCTCTGTAATCTACACCAATCTATACTCCTCCCTATCTCTGTAATCTACTCCAATCTACACCCTCCCTATCTCTGTAATCCACTCCAATCTACACCCTCCCTATCTCTGTAATCTGCGCCAATCTACACCCTCCCTATCTCTGTAATCTACACCAATATATAATCTCCCTATCTCTGTAATATACTCCAAAATACACCCTCCCTATCTCTGTGATCCACTCCAATATACACCCTCCATATCTCTGTAATCTACACCAATATACATTCTCCCAATCTCTGTAATCTTCTCCAATCTACATCCTCCGTATCTCTGTAATCTACTCCAATATACACCCTCCCTATCTCTGTAATCTACTCCAATCTATACTCCTCCGTACCTCTGTAATGTACACCAATATACAACCCCCTATCTCTGTCATCTACTCCAATCTACACCCTCCCTATCTCTGTAATCCACTCCAATCTACACCCTCCCTATCTCTGTAATCTGCGCCAATCTACACCCTCCCTATCTCTGTAATCTACACCAAAATACAATCTCCCTATCTCTGTAATCTACTCCAATATACACCCTCCCTATCTCTGTAATCTACTCCAATCTACACGCTCCCTATCTGTGTAACCTACTCCAATCTATACTCCTCCCTATCTCTGTAAGCTACTCCAATCTATACTCCTCCGTATCACTGTAATCTACCCCAATCTATACTCCTCCCTATCTCTGTAATCTACTCCAACGTACACCCTCCCCATCTCTGTAATCTACACCAATCTATACTCCTCCACATCTCTGTAACCTACCCCAATCTACACCCTCCCTATCTCTGTAATCTACTCCAATATACACCCTCCATATCTCTGTAATCTACTCCAATCTATACACCTCCGTATCTCTGTAATCTACTCCAATCTACACCCACCCTATCTCTGTAATCTACTCCAATCTATACTCCACCGTATCTCTGTAATCTACTCCAATCTATACTCCTCCGTATCTCTGTAATCTACTCCAATCTATACTCCTCCGTATCTCTGTAATCCACTCCAATCTAAACCCTCCCTATCTCTGTAATCTACTCCAATCTGTACTCCTCCCTATCTCTGTAATCTACACCAATATACACTCTCCCTATCTCTGTAATCTACTCCAATATACACCCTCGCCATCTCTGTAATCTACTCCAATCTATACTCCTCCCTGTCGCTGTAATCTACAGCAATATACACCTTCCCTATCATTGTAATCTACTCCAATCTACCCCCTCCCTATCTCTGTAATCCACTCCAATCTATACTCCTCCCGATCTCTGTAACCTATTCCAATCTACACCCTCCCTATCTCCGTAATCTACTCCAAGCTACACCCTCCCTATCTCTGTAATCTACTCCAATCTATACTGCTCCGTATCACTGTAATCTACTCCAATCTATACTGCTCCATATCTCTGTACTCTACTCCAATCTACACCCTCCCTATCTCCGTAACCTACACCAATTTACAACCTCCCTATCTCTGTAATCTACTCCAATTTACAACCTCCCTATCTCTGTAATCTACTGCAAAATACACCCTCCCTATCTCTGTAAACTAGACCAATCTACACCCTCCCTATCTCGGTAATCTACCCCAATCTATACTCCACCGTATCTCTGTAATCTACTCCAATCTATACTCCTCCGTATCTCTGTAATCTACTCCAATCTATACTCCTCCCTGTCGCTGTAATCTACAGCAATATACACCTTCCCTATCATTGTAATCTACTCCAATCTACCCCCTCCCTATCTCTGTAATCCACTCCAATCTATACTCCTCCCGATCTCTGTAACCTACTCCAAGCTACACCCTCCCTATCTCTGTAATCTACTCCAATCTATACTGCTCCGTATCACTGTAATCTACTCCAATCTATACTGCTCCATATCTCTGTACTCTACTCCAATCTACACCCTCCCTATCTCTGTAATCTACTCCAATTTACAACCTCCCTATCTCTGTAATCTACTCCAATTTACAACCTCCCTATCTCTGTAATCTACTCCAAAATACACCCTCCCTATCTCTGTAAACTAGACCAATCTACACCCTCCCTATCTCGGTAATCTACCCCAATCTATACTCCACCGTATCTCTGTAATCTACTCCAATCTATACTCCTCCGTATCTCTGTAATCTACTCCAATCTATGCTCCTCCGTTTCTCTGTAATCTACTTCAATCTACACCCTCCCTATCTCTGTAATCTACTCCAATCTAAGCTCCTCCGTATCTCTGTAATCTACTCCAATCTACACCCTCCCTATCTCTGTAATCTACTCCAATCTACACCCTCCCTATCTCTGTACTCTACTCCAATCTACACCCTCTCTATCTCTGTAATCTACTCCAATATACACCCTCACAATCTCTGCAATCTACTCCAATCTACACCCTCCCTATCTCTGTAATCTACTCCAATATACACCCTCTCTCTGTAATCTACTCCAATCTATACTCATCCATATCTCTGCAATCTACTCCAATCTACACCCTCCCTATCTCTGTAATCTACTCCAATCTACACCCTCCCTATCTCTGTAATCGACTTCAATCTATACTCCTCCCTATCTCTGTAATCTACTCCAATCTATACTCCTCCGTATCTCTGTAATCTACTCCAATCTACACTCTCCCTATTTCTGTAATCTACTCCAATCTACACCCTCCCTATCTCTGTAATCTACTCCAATCTACACCCTCCCTATCGCTGCAATCTACTCCAATCTACACCCTCCCTTTCTCTGTAATCTAGACCAATATACACCATCCCTATCTCTGTAATCTACTCCAATCTATACTCCACCGTATCTCTGTAATCTACTCCAATCTATACTCCTCCGTATCTCTGTAATCTACTCCAATATACACCCTCCCTATCTCTGTAATCAACTCCAATCAACACCTTCCCTATCTCTGTAATCTACTCCAATCTACACCCTCCCTATCTCTGTAATCTACTCCAATCTATACTCCTCCGTATCTCTGTAATCTACTCCAATATACACCCTCCCTATCTCTGTAATCAACTCCAATCAACACCTTCCCTATCTCTGTAATCTACTCCAATCTACACCCTCCCTATCTCTGTAATCTACTCCAATCTATACTCCTCCGCATCTCTGTAATCTACTCCACTCTACACCCTCCCTATCTCTGTAATCTACTCCAATATACACCCTCCCTATCTCTGTAATCTACTCCAATCTATACTCCTCCGTATTTCTGTTATCTACTCCAATAGACACCCTCCCTATCTCTGTAATCTACACCAATCTATACTCCTCCCTATCTCTGTAATCTACTCCAATCTACACCCTCCCTATCTGTGTAATCTACACCAATCTATACTCCTCCCTATCTCTGTAATCTACACCAATCTACACCCTCCCTATCTCTGTAATCTACTCCAATCTACACCCTCCCTATCTCTGTAATCTACTCCAATCTACACCCTCCCTATCTCTGTAATCTACTCCAATCTACACCCTCCCTATCTCTGTAATCTACTCCAATCTATACTCCTCCGCATCTCTGTAATCTATTCCAATCTACACCCTCCCTATCTCTGTAATCTACTCCAATCTATACTCCTCCGTATTTCTGTTATCTACTCCAGTAGGCACCCTCCCCATCTCTGTAATCTACTCCAATCTACACCCTCCCTATCTGTGTAATCTACACCAATCTATACTCCTCCCTATCTCTGTAATCTACTCCAATCTACACCCTCCCTATCTCTGTAATCTACTCCAATCTACACCCTCCCTATCTCTGGAATCTACTCCAATCTACACCCTCCCTATCTCTGTGATCCACTCCAATATACACCCTCCATATCTCTGTAATCTACACCAATATACATTCTCCCGATCTCTGTAATCTTCTCCAATCTACATCCTCCGTATCTCTGTAATCTACTCCAATATACACCCTCCCTATCTCTGTAATCTACTCCAATCTATACTCCTCCGTATCTCTGTAATGTACACCAATATACAACCCCCTATCTCTGTCATCTACTCCAATCTACACCCTCCCTATCTCTGTAATCCACTCCAATCTACACCCTCCCTATCTCTGTAATCTGCGCCAATCTACACCCTCCCTATCTCTGTAATCTACACCAATATACAATCTCCCTATCTCTGTAATCTACTCCAATATACACCCTCCCTATCTCTGTAATCTACTCCAATCTACACGCTCCCTATCTGTGTAACCTACTCCAATCTATACTCCTCCCTATCTCTGTAATCTACTCCAATCTATACTCCTCCGTATCACTGTAATCTACCCCAATCTATACTCCTCCCTATCTCTGTAATCTACTCCAACGTACACCCTCCCCATCTCTGTAATCTACACCAATCTATACTCCTCCACATCTCTGTAACCTACCCCAATCTACACCCTCCCTATCTCTGTAATCTACTCCAATATACACCCTCCATATCTCTGTAATCTACTCCAATCTATACTCCTCCGTATCTCTGCAATCTACTCCAATCTACACCCACCCTATCTCTGTAATCTACTCCAATCTATACTCCACCGTATCTCTGTAATCTACTCCAATCTATACTCCTCCGTATCTCTGTAATCTACTCCAATCTACACCCTCCCTATCTCTGTAAACTAGACCAATCTACACCCTCCCTATCTCGGTAATCTACCCCAATCTATACTCCACCGTATCTCTGTAATCTACTCCAATCTATACTCCTCCGTATCTCTGTAATCTACTCCAATCTATACTCCTCCCTGTCGCTGTAATCTACAGCAATATACACCTTCCCTATCATTGTAATCTACTCCAATCTACCCCCTCCCTATCTCTGTAATCCACTCCAATCTATACTCCTCCCGATCTCTGTAACCTACTCCAAGCTACACCCTCCCTATCTCTGTAATCTACTCCAATCTATACTGCTCCGTATCACTGTAATCTACTCCAATCTATACTGCTCCATATCTCTGTACTCTACTCCAATCTACACCCTCCCTATCTCTGTAATCTACTCCAATTTACAACCTCCCTATCTCTGTAATCTACTCCAATTTACAACCTCCCTATCTCTGTAATCTACTCCAAAATACACCCTCCCTATCTCTGTAAACTAGACCAATCTACACCCTCCCTATCTCGGTAATCTACCCCAATCTATACTCCACCGTATCTCTGTAATCTACTCCAATCTATACTCCTCCGTATCTCTGTAATCTACTCCAATCTATGCTCCTCCGTTTCTCTGTAATCTACTTCAATCTACACCCTCCCTATCTCTGTAATCTACTCCAATCTAAGCTCCTCCGTATCTCTGTAATCTACTCCAATCTACACCCTCCCTATCTCTGTAATCTACTCCAATCTACACCCTCCCTATCTCTGTACTCTACTCCAATCTACACCCTCTCTATCTCTGTAATCTACTCCAATATACACCCTCACAATCTCTGCAATCTACTCCAATCTACACCCTCCCTATCTCTGTAATCTACTCCAATATACACCCTCTCTCTGTAATCTACTCCAATCTATACTCATCCATATCTCTGCAATCTACTCCAATCTACACCCTCCCTATCTCTGTAATCTACTCCAATCTACACCCTCCCTATCTCTGTAATCGACTTCAATCTATACTCCTCCCTATCTCTGTAATCTACTCCAATCTATACTCCTCCGTATCTCTGTAATCTACTCCAATCTACACTCTCCCTATTTCTGTAATCTACTCCAATCTACACCCTCCCTATCTCTGTAATCTACTCCAATCTACACCCTCCCTATCGCTGCAATCTACTCCAATCTACACCCTCCCTTTCTCTGTAATCTAGACCAATATACACCATCCCTATCTCTGTAATCTACTCCAATCTATACTCCACCGTATCTCTGTAATCTACTCCAATCTATACTCCTCCGTATCTCTGTAATCTACTCCAATATACACCCTCCCTATCTCTGTAATCAACTCCAATCAACACCTTCCCTATCTCTGTAATCTACTCCAATCTACACCCTCCCTATCTCTGTAATCTACTCCAATCTATACTCCTCCGTATCTCTGTAATCTACTCCAATATACACCCTCCCTATCTCTGTAATCAACTCCAATCAACACCTTCCCTATCTCTGTAATCTACTCCAATCTACACCCTCCCTATCTCTGTAATCTACTCCAATCTATACTCCTCCGCATCTCTGTAATCTACTCCACTCTACACCCTCCCTATCTCTGTAATCTACTCCAATATACACCCTCCCTATCTCTGTAATCTACTCCAATCTATACTCCTCCGTATTTCTGTTATCTACTCCAATAGACACCCTCCCTATCTCTGTAATCTACACCAATCTATACTCCTCCCTATCTCTGTAATCTACTCCAATCTACACCCTCCCTATCTGTGTAATCTACACCAATCTATACTCCTCCCTATCTCTGTAATCTACACCAATCTACACCCTCCCTATCTCTGTAATCTACTCCAATCTACACCCTCCCTATCTCTGTAATCTACTCCAATCTACACCCTCCCTATCTCTGTAATCTACTCCAATCTACACCCTCCCTATCTCTGTAATCTACTCCAATCTATACTCCTCCGCATCTCTGTAATCTATTCCAATCTACACCCTCCCTATCTCTGTAATCTACTCCAATCTATACTCCTCCGTATTTCTGTTATCTACTCCAGTAGGCACCCTCCCCATCTCTGTAATCTACTCCAATCTACACCCTCCCTATCTGTGTAATCTACACCAATCTATACTCCTCCCTATCTCTGTAATCTACTCCAATCTACACCCTCCCTATCTCTGTAATCTACTCCAATCTACACCCTCCCTATCTCTGGAATCTACTCCAATCTACACCCTCCCTATCTCTGTGATCCACTCCAATATACACCCTCCATATCTCTGTAATCTACACCAATATACATTCTCCCGATCTCTGTAATCTTCTCCAATCTACATCCTCCGTATCTCTGTAATCTACTCCAATATACACCCTCCCTATCTCTGTAATCTACTCCAATCTATACTCCTCCGTATCTCTGTAATGTACACCAATATACAACCCCCTATCTCTGTCATCTACTCCAATCTACACCCTCCCTATCTCTGTAATCCACTCCAATCTACACCCTCCCTATCTCTGTAATCTGCGCCAATCTACACCCTCCCTATCTCTGTAATCTACACCAATATACAATCTCCCTATCTCTGTAATCTACTCCAATATACACCCTCCCTATCTCTGTAATCTACTCCAATCTACACGCTCCCTATCTGTGTAACCTACTCCAATCTATACTCCTCCCTATCTCTGTAATCTACTCCAATCTATACTCCTCCGTATCACTGTAATCTACCCCAATCTATACTCCTCCCTATCTCTGTAATCTACTCCAACGTACACCCTCCCCATCTCTGTAATCTACACCAATCTATACTCCTCCACATCTCTGTAACCTACCCCAATCTACACCCTCCCTATCTCTGTAATCTACTCCAATATACACCCTCCATATCTCTGTAATCTACTCCAATCTATACTCCTCCGTATCTCTGCAATCTACTCCAATCTACACCCACCCTATCTCTGTAATCTACTCCAATCTATACTCCACCGTATCTCTGTAATCTACTCCAATCTATACTCCTCCGTATCTCTGTAATCTACTCCAATCTACACCCTCCCTATCTCTGTAATCTACACCAATCTATACTCCTCCGTATCTCTGTAATCCACTCCAATCTAAACCCTCCCTATCTCTGTAATCTACTCCAATCTGTACTCCTCCCTATCTCTGTAATCTACACCAATATACACTCTCCCTATCTCTGTAATCTACTCCAATATACACCCTCGCCATCTCTGTAATCTACTCCAATCTATACTCCTCCCTGTCGCTGTAATCTACAGCAATATACACCTTCCCTATCATTGTAATCTACTCCAATCTACCCCCTCCCTATCTCTGTAATCTACTCCAATCTATACTCCTCCCGATCTCTGTAACCTATTCCAATCTACACCCTCCCTATCTCCGTAATCTACACCAATCTATACTGCTCCATATCTCTGGACTCTACTCCAATCTACACCCTCCCTATCTCCGTAATCTACTCCAATTTACAACCTCCCTATCTCTGTAATCTACTCCAATTTACAACCTCCCTATCTCTGTAATCTACTCCAAAATACACCCTCCCTATCTCGGTAATCTACCCCAATCTATACTCCACCGTATCTCTGTAATCTACTCCAATCTATACTCCTCCGTATCTCTGTAATCTACTCCAATCTATGTTCCTCCGTATCTCTGTAATCTACTTCAATCTACACCCTCCCTATCTCTGTAATCTACTCCAATCTAAGCTCCTCCGTATCTCTGTAATCTACTCCAATCTACACCCTCCCTATCTCTGTAATCTACTCCAATCTACACCCTCCCTATCTCTGTACTCTACTCCAATCTACACCCTCCCTATATCTGTAATCTACTCCAATATACACCCTCACAATCTCTGCAATCTACTCCAATCTACAACCTCCCTATCTCTGTAATCTACTCCAATATACACCCTCCCTCTCTCTGTAATCTACTCCAATCTATACTCATCCATATCTCTGCAATCTACTCCAATCTACACCCTCCCTATCTCTGTAATCTACTCCAATCTACACCCTCCCTATCTCTGTAATCTACTTCAATCTATACTCCTCCCTATCTCTGTAATCTACTCCAATCTATACTCCTCCGTATCTCTGTAATCTACTCCAATCTACACCCTCCCTATCTCTGTAATCTACTCCAATCTACACCCTCCCTATCGCTGCAATCTACTCCAATCCACACCCTCCCTGTCTCTGTAATCTGGACTAATATACACCATCCCTATCTCTGTAATCTACTCCAAACTATACTCCACCGTATATCTGTAATCTACTCCAATCTATACTCCTCCGTATCTCTGTAATCTACTCCAATCTACAGCCTCCCTATCTCTGTAATCTACTCCAATCCAAACTCCTCCGGATCTCTGTAATCTACTCCAATCTACAGCCTCCCTATCTCTGTAATCTACTCCAATCTATACTCCACCGTATCTCTGTAATCTACTCCAATCTATACTCCTCCGTATCTCTGTAATCTACTCCAATCTACACCCTCCCTATCTCTGTAATCCACTCCAATCTATACTCCTCCCGATCTCTGTAACCTATTCCAATCTACACCCTCCCTATCTCCGTAATCTACTCCAAGCTACACCCTCCCTATCTCTGTAATCTACTCCAATCTATACTGCTCCGTATCTCTGTAATCTACTCCAATCTATACTGCTCCATATCTCTGTAATCTACTCCAATCTACACCCTCCCTATCTCCGTAATCTACTCCAATTTACAACCTCCCTATCTCCGTAATCTACTCCAATTTACAACCTCCCTATCTCTGTAATCTACTCCAAAATACACCCTCCCTATCTCTGTAAACTAGACCAATCAACACCCTCCCTATCTCGGTAATCTACCCCAATCTATACTCCACCGTATCTCTGTAATCTACTCCAATCTATACTCCTCCGTATCTCTGTAATCTACTCCAATCTATGCTCCTCCGTATCTCTGTAATCTACTTCAATCTACACCCTCCCTATCTCTGTAATCTACTCCAATCTACACCCTCCCCATCTCTGGAATCTACTCCAATCTACACCCTCCCTATCTCTGTAATCTACTCCAATATACACCCTCACAATCTCTGCAATCTACTCCAATCTACACCCTCCCTATCTCTGTAATCTACTCCAATATACACCCTCCCTCTCTCTGTAGTCTACTCCAATCTATACTCCTCCGTATTTCTGTTATCTACTCCAATAGACACCCTCCCTATCTCTGTAATCTACACCAATCTACACCCTCCCTATCTCTGTAATCAACTCCAATCTACACCCTCCCTATCTCTGTAATCTGCGCCAATCTACACCCTCCCTATCTCTGTAATCTACACCAATATACAATCTCCCTATCTCTGTAATCTACTCCCACATACACCCTCCCTATCTCTGTAATCTACTCCAATCTACACGCTCCCTATCTGTGTAACCTACTCCAATCTATACTCCTCCTTATCTCTGTAATCTACTCCAATCTATACTCCTCCGTATCACTGTAATCTACCCCAATCTATACTCCTCCCTATCTCTGTAATCTACTCCAACGTACACCCTACCCATCTCTGTAATCTACTCCAATCTATGCTCCTCCACATCTCTGTAATCTACTCCAATCTACACCCTCCCTATCTCTGTAATCTACTCCAATCTATACTCCACCGTATCTCTGTAATCTACTCCAATCTATACTCCTCCGTATCTCTGTAATCTACTCCAATCTACACCCTCCCTATCTCTGTAATCTACACCAATCTATACTCCTCCGTATCTCTGTAATCCACTCCAATCTAAACCCTCCCTATCTCTGTAATCTACTCCAATCTGTACTCCTCCCTATCTCTGTAATCTACACCAATATACACTCTCCCTATCTCTGTAATCTACTCCAATATACACCCTCGCCATCTCTGTAATCTACTCCAATCTATACTCCTCCCTGTCGCTGTAATCTACAGCAATATACACCTTCCCTATCATTGTAATCTACTCCAATCTACCCCCTCCCTATCTCTGTAATCTACTCCAATCTATACTCCTCCCGATCTCTGTAACCTATTCCAATCTACACCCTCCCTATCTCCGTAATCTACTCCAATCTATACTGCTCCATATCTCTGGACTCTACTCCAATCTACACCCTCCCTATCTCCGTAATCTACTCCAATTTACAACCTCCCTATCTCTGTAATCTACTCCAATTTACAACCTCCCTATCTCTGTAATCTACTCCAAAATACACCCTCCCTATCTCGGTAATCTACCCCAATCTATACTCCACCGTATCTCTGTAATCTACTCCAATCTATACTCCTCCGTATCTCTGTAATCTACTCCAATCTATGTTCCTCCGTATCTCTGTAATCTACTTCAATCTACACCCTCCCTATCTCTGTAATCTACTCCAATCTAAGCTCCTCCGTATCTCTGTAATCTACTCCAATCTACACCCTCCCTATCTCTGTAATCTACTCCAATCTACACCCTCCCTATCTCTGTACTCTACTCCAATCTACACCCTCCCTATCTCTGTAATCTACTCCAATATACACCCTCACAATCTCTGCAATCTACTCCAATCTACAACCTCCCTATCTCTGTAATCTACTCCAATATACACCCTCCCTCTCTCTGTAATCTACTCCAATCTATACTCATCCATATCTCTGCAATCTACTCCAATCTACACCCTCCCTATCTCTGTAATCTACTCCAATCTACACCCTCCCTATCTCTGTAATCTACTTCAATCTATACTCCTCCCTATCTCTGTAATCTACTCCAATCTATACTCCTCCGTATCTCTGTAATCTACTCCAATCTACACCCTCCCTATCTCTGTAATCTACTCCAATCTACACCCTCCCTATCGCTGCAATCTACTCCAATCCACACCCTCCCTGTCTCTGTAATCTAGACTAATATACACCATCCCTATCTCTGTAATCTACTCCAAACTATACTCCACCGTATATCTGTAATCTACTCCAATCTATACTCCACCGTATCTCTGTAATCTACTCCAATCTACAGCCTCCCTATCTCTGTAATCTACTCCAATCTAAACTCCTCCGGATCTCTGTAATCTACTCCAATCTACAGCCTCCCTATCTCTGTAATCTACTCCAATCTATACTCCACCGTATCTCTGTAATCTACTCCAATCTATACTCCTCCGTATCTCTGTAATCTACTCCAATCTACACCCTCCCTATCTCTGTAATCCACTCCAATCTATACTCCTCCCGATCTCTGTAACCTATTCCAATCTACACCCTCCCTATCTCCGTAATCTACTCCAAGCTACACCCTCCCTATCTCTGTAATCTACTCCAATCTATACTGCTCCGTATCTCTGTAATCTACTCCAATCTATACTGCTCCATATCTCTGTAATCTACTCCAATCTACACCCTCCCTATCTCCGTAATCTACTCCAATTTACAACCTCCCTATCTCCGTAATCTACTCCAATTTACAACCTCCCTATCTCTGTAATCTACTCCAAAATACACCCTCCCTATCTCTGTAAACTAGACCAATCAACACCCTCCCTATCTCGGTAATCTACCCCAATCTATACTCCACCGTATCTCTGTAATCTACTCCAATCTATACTCCTCCGTATCTCTGTAATCTACTCCAATCTATGCTCCTCCGTATCTCTGTAATCTACTTCAATCTACACCCTCCCTATCTCTGTAATCTACTCCAATCTACACCCTCCCCATCTCTGGAATCTACTCCAATCTACACCCTCCCTATCTCTGTAATCTACTCCAATATACACCCTCACAATCTCTGCAATCTACTCCAATCTACACCCTCCCTATCTCTGTAATCTACTCCAATATACACCCTCCCTCTCTCTGTAGTCTACTCCAATCTATACTCCTCCGTATTTCTGTTATCTACTCCAATAGACACCCTCCCTATCTCTGTAATCTACACCAATCTACACCCTCCCTATCTCTGTAATCAACTCCAATCTACACCCTCCCTATCTCTGTAATCTGCGCCAATCTACACCCTCCCTATCTCTGTAATCTACACCAATATACAATCTCCCTATCTCTGTAATCTACTCCCACATACACCCTCCCTATCTCTGTAATCTACTCCAATCTACACGCTCCCTATCTGTGTAACCTACTCCAATCTATACTCCTCCTTATCTCTGTAATCTACTCCAATCTATACTCCTCCGTATCACTGTAATCTACCCCAATCTATACTCCTCCCTATCTCTGTAATCTACTCCAACGTACACCCTACCCATCTCTGTAATCTACTCCAATCTATGCTCCTCCACATCTCTGTAATCTACTCCAATCTACACCCTCCCTATCTCTGTAATATACTCCAATATACACCCTCCCTATCTCTGTAATCTACTCCAATCTATATTCCTCCGTATCTCTGTAATGTACACCAATATACAACCCCCTATCTCTGTAATCTACTCCAATCTACACCCTCACTATCTCTGTAATCCACTCCAATCTACACCCTCCCTATCTCGGTAATCTGCGTCAATCTACACCCTCCCTATCTCTGTAATCTACACCAATATACAATCTCCTTATCTCTGTAATCTACTCCAATATACACCCTCCCTATCTCTGTAATCTACTCCAATCTAAACGCTCCCTATCTGTGTAACCTACTCCAATCTATACTCCTCCCTATCTCTGTAATCTACTCCAATCTATACTCCTCCGTATCACTGAAATCTACCCCAATCTATACTCCTCCCTATCTCTGTAATCTACTCCAACGTACACCCTACCCATCTCTGTAATCTACTCCAATCTATGCTCCTCCACATCTCTGTAATCTACTCCAATCTACACCCTCCCTATCTCTGTAATATACTCCAATATACACCCTCCCTATCTCTGTGATCCACTCCAATATACATCCTCCATATCTCTGTAATCTACACCAATATACATTCTCCCGATCTCCGTAATCTTCTCCAATCTACATCCTCCGTATCTCTGTAATCTACTCCAATATACACCCTCCCTATCTCTGTAATCTACTCCAATCTATACTCCTCCGTATCTCTGTAATGTACACCAATATACAACCCCCTATCTCTGTAAGCTACTCCAATCTACACCCTCCGTATCTCTGTGATCTACTCCAATAAACACCCTCCCTATCTCTGTAATCTACTCCAATATACACCCTCCAGATCTCTGTAATCTACTCCAATCTATTATTCTCCGTATCTCTGTAATCTACACCGATATACACCCTCCCTATCTCTGTAATCTACTCCAATCTATACTCCTCCCTATCTCTGTAATCTACTCCAATCTACACCCTCCCTATCTCTGAAATCTACTCCAATATACACCCTCCCTATCTCTGTAATCTACTCCAATATATACTCCTCCGTATCTCTGTAATCTACTCCAATATACACCCTCCCTATCTCTGTAATCTTCTCCAATCTATACGCCTCCGTATCTCTGTAATCTACTCCAATATACAAATTCCCTATCTCTGTAATCTACTCCAATCTACACCCTCCCTATCTCTGTCATCTACTCCAATATACACCCTCCTTATCCCTGTAATCTACTCCAATCTATACTCCTCCGTATCTCTGTAATCTACACCAATCTACAACCTCCGTATCTCTGTAATCTACTCCAATCTACACCCTCCCTATCTCTGTAATCAACTCCAATATTCACACTCCCTATCTCTGTAATCTACTCCAATATACACCCTCCCTATGTCTGTAATCTACTCCAATCTACACCCTCCTTATCTCTGTGATGTACTCAAATATACACCCTCCCTATCTCTGTAATCTACGCCAATCCACACCCTCCCTATCTCAGTAATCTACTCCAATCTACACCCTCCGTATCTCTGTAATCTACTCCAATATGCTCCCTCCGTATCTCTGTAATCTACTCCAATCCACACCCTCCCTATCTCAGTAATCTACTCCAATCTACACCCTCCGTATCTCTGTAATCTACTCCAATCTACATCCTCCATATCTCCGTAATATACTCCAATCTACACACTCCCTATCTCTGTAATCTGCTCCAATATACACCCTCCCTATGTCTGTAATCTACTCCAATCTACACACTCCCTATCTCTGTAACCTACTCCAATCTACACGCTCCCTATCTCTGTAATCTACTCCAATCTACACCCTCCTTATCTCTGTAATCTACTCCAATCTACACCCTCCTTATCTCTGTCATCTACTCCAATATAAATCCTCCCTATTTCTGTAATCTGCTCCAATCTACACGCTCCCTATCTCTGTAATCTATTCCAATCTACACCCTCCCTATCTCTGTAATCTACTCCAATCTACACGCTCCCTATCTCTGTAATCGACTCCAATATGCACCCTCCCTATCTCTGTTATCTGCTCCAATATACACCCTCCGTATCTCAGTAATCTACTCCAATGTACACCCTCCCTATCTCTGTAATCTACTCCAATCTACACCCTCCCTATCTCTGTAATCAACTCCAATATACACACTCCCTATCTCTGTAATCTACTCCAATCTACACCCTCCCTATCTCTGTAATCTACTCCAATCTACACGCTCCCTATCTCTGTAATCGACTCCAATATGCACCCTCCCTATCTCTGTTATCTGCTCCAATATACACCCTCCGTATCTCAGTAATCTACTCCAATGTACACCCTCCCTATCTCTGTAATCTACTCCAATATACACCCTCCCTATCTCTGTAATCTACTCCCAACTATACTCCTCCGTATCTCTGTAATCTAGACCATTATATACTCTCCCTATCACTGTAATCTACTCCAATCGACAGACTCCCTAACTCTGTAATCCACTCCAATATATACTCTTCCGTAACTCTGTAATCTACTTCAATCTACACCCTCCCTATCTCTGTAATCTACTCCAATATACACTCTCCCTATCTCTGCAATCTACTCCAATCTATACTCCTCCGCATCTCTGTAATCTATTCCAATCTACACGCTCCCTATCTCTGTAATCTACTCCAATATACACTCTCCCTATCTCTGCAATCAACTCCAATCTATACTCCTCCGCATCTCTGTAATCTATTCCAATCTACACCCTCCCTATCTCTGTAATCTACTCCAATATACACCCTCCATATCTCTGTAATCTACTCCAATCTATACTCCTCCGTATCTCTGTAATCTACTCCAATCTACACCCACCCTATCTCTGTAATCTACTCCAATCTATACTCCACCGTATCTCTGTAATCTACTCCAATCTATACTCCTCCGTATCTCTGTAATCTACTCCAATCTACACCCTCCCTATCTCTGTAATCTACTCCAATCTATACTCCTCCGTATCTCTGTAATCTACTCCAATCTACACCCACCCTATCTCTGTAATCTACTCCAATCTATACTCCACCGTATCTCTGTAATCTACTCCAATCTATACTCCTCCGTATCTCTGTAATCTACTCCAATCTACACCCTCCCTATCTCTGTAATCTACTCCAATCTGTACTCCTCCCTATCTCTGTAATCTACACCAATATACACTCTCCCTATCTCTGTAATCTACTCCAATATACACCCTCGCCATCTCTGTAATCTACTCCAATCTATACTCCTCCCTGTCGCTGTAATCTACAGCAATATACACCTTCCCTATCATTGTAATCTACTCCAATCTACCCCCTCCCTATCTCTGTAATCCACTCCAATCTATACTCCTCCCGATCTCTGTAACCTATTCCAATCTACACCCTCCCTATCTCCGTAATCTACTCCAAGCTACACCCTCCCTATCTCTGTAATCTACTCCAATCTATACTGCTCCGTATCTCTGTAATCTACTCCAATCTATACTGCTCCATATCTCTGTAATCTACTCCAATCTACACCCTCCCTATCTCCGTAATCTACACCAATTTACAACCTCTCTATCTCCGTAATCTACTCCAATTTACAACCTCCCTATCTCTGTAATCTACTCCAAAATACACCCTCCCTATCTCTGGAAACTAGACCAATCTACACCCTCCCTATCTCGGTAATCTACCCCAATCTATACTCCACCGTATCTCTGTAATCTACTCCAATCTATACTCCTCCGTATCTCTGTAATCTACTCCAAACTATGCTCCTCCGTATCTCTGTAATCTACTTCAATATACACCCTCCCTATCTCTGTAATCTACTCCAATGTAAGCTCCTCCGTATCTCTGTAATCTACTCCAATCTACACCCTCCCTATCTCTGTACTCTACTCCAATCTACACCCTCCCTATCTCTGTAATCTACTCCAATATACACCCTCACAATCTCTGCAATCTACTCCAATCTACACCCTCCCTATCTCTGTAATCTACTCCAATATACACCCTCCCTCTCTCTGTAATCGACTCCAATCTATACTCATCCGTATCTCTGCAATCTACTCCAATCTACATCCTCCCTATCTCTGTAATCTACTCCAATATACACCCTCCCTCTCTCTGTAATCTACTCCAATATATACTCATCCGTATCTCTGCAATCTACTCCAATCTACACCCTCCCTATCTCTGTAATCTACTCCAATCTACACCCTCCCTATCTCTGTAATCTACTTCAATCTATACTCCTCCCTATCTCTGTAATCTACTCCAATCTATACTCCTCCGTATCTCTGTAATCTACTCCAATCTACACTCTCCCTATTTCTGTAATCTACTCCATTCTACACCATCCCTATCTCTGTAATCTACTCCAATCTACACCCTCCCTATCGCTGCAATCTACTCCAATCTACACCCTCCCTGTCTCTGTAATCTAGACCAATATACACCATCCCTATCTCTGTAATCTACTCCAATCTATACTCCACCGTATCTCTGTAATCTACTCCAATCTATACTCCTCCGTATCTCTGTAATCTACTCCAATCTGCAGCCTCCCTATCTCTGTAATCTACTCCAATCTATACTCCACCGTATCTCTGTAATCTACTCCAATCTATACTTCTCCGTATCTCTGTAATCTACTCCAATCTACAGCCTCCCTATCTCTGTAATCTACTCCAATCTATACTCCACCGTATCTCTGTAATCTACTCCAATCTATACTCCTCCGTATCTCTGTAATCTACTCCAATCTACACCCTCCCTATCTCTGTAATCTACTCCAATCTATACTCCTCCGTATCTCTGTAATCCACTCCAATCTAAAACTCCTTATCTCTGTAATCTACTCCAATCTATACTCCTCCCTATCTCTGTAATCTACAGCAATATACACTCTCCCTATCTCTGCAATCTACTCCAATATACACTCTCCCTATCTCTGTAATCTACTCCAATATACACCCTCGCCATCTCTGTAATCTACTCCAATCTATACTCCTCCCTGTCTCTGTAATCTACAGCAATATACACCTTCCCTATCATTGTAATCTACTCCAATCTACCCCCTCCCTATCTCTGTAATCCACTCCAATCTATACTCCTCCCTATCTCTGTAATCTACTCCAATCTATACTCTCCCTATCTCTGTAACCTATTCCAATATACACCCTCCCCATCTCTGAAATCTACTCCAATCTATACTCCTCCGTATCTCTGCAATCTACTCCAATCTACACTCTCCCTATTTCTGTAATCTACTCCAATCTACACCCTACCTATTGCTGCTGTCTACTCAAATCTACACCCTCCCTATCTCTGTAATCTAGACCAATCTACACCCTCCCTATCTCTGTAATCTACTCCAATCTATACTCCTCCCTATCTCTGTAACCTACTCCAATCTATACTCCTCCCTATCTCTGTAATCTACTCCAATCTACACCCTCCCTATCTCTGTAATCTACTCCAATCTATACTCCTCCCTATTTCTGTAATCTACTCCAATCTGCACCCTCCCTATCTCTGTAATCTGCACCAATCTATACTCCTCCCTATCTCTGTAATCTACTCCAATCTACACCCTCCCTATCTCTGTGATCTACTCCAATCAACACTCTCCCTATCTCTGTAATCTACTCCAATCTATACTCCTCCCTATCTCTGTAATCTACTCCAATCTATACTCCTCCGTATCACTGTAATCTACTCCAATCTACACCCTCCCTATCTCTGTAATCTACATCAATATACACGCTCCCTATCTCTGTAATCTACTCCAATATGCACCCTCCCTATCTCTGTAATCTACTCCAATCTATACTCCTCCGTATCTCTGTAATCTACACCAATATACACCCTCCCTATCTCTGTAATCTACACCAATCTATACTCCTCCCTATCTCTGTAATCTACTCCAATCTACACCTTCCCTAAATCTGTAATCTACTCCAATCTACACCCTCAATATTTTTGTAATCTACTCCAATTTACACCCTCCCTATCTCTGTAATCTACTCCAATCTATACTCTTCCGTATGTCTGTAATCTACTCCAATATACACCCTCCCTATCTTTGTAATCTACTCCAAACTATACTCCTCCCTATCTCTGTAATCTACTCCAATATGCACCCTCCCTATCTCTGTAATCTACACCAATCTACACCCTCCCAATCTCTGTAATCTACTCCAATCTGTACTCCTCCCTATCTCTGTAATCTACTCCAACCTACAAGCTCCCTGGCTCTGTAATCTACGCCAATCTATACACCCTCCCTATCTCTGTAATCTACGCTAATCTATACTGCTCCGTATCTCTGTAATCTACTCCAATCTACACCCTCCCTATCTCCGTAATCTACTCCAATTTACAACCTCCCTATCTCTGTAATCTACTCCAAAATACACCCTCCCTATCTCTGGAAACTAGACCAATCTACACCCTCCCTCTCTCGGTAATCTACTCCAATCTATACTCCACCGTATCTCTGTAATCTACTCCAATCTACACCTTCACTAAATCTGTAATCTACTCCAATCTACACGCTCCCTATCTCTGTAATCTACTCCAATCTGTGCTCCTCCGTATCTCTGTAATCTACTCCAATCTACACCCTCCCTATCTCTGTAATCTACTCCAATCTATACTCCTCCGTATCTCTGTAATCCACTCCAATCTTAACCCTCCCTATCTCTGTAATCTACTCCAATCAATACTCCTCCCTATCTCTGTAATCTACACCAATATACACTCTCCCTATCTCTGCAATCTACTCCAATATACACTCTCCCTATCTCTGTAATCTACTCCAATATACACCCTCGCCATCTCTGTAATCTACTCCAATCTATACTCCTCCCTGTCTCTGTAATCTACAGCAATATACACCTTCCCTATCATTGTAATCTACTCCAATCTACCCCCTCCCTATCTCTGTAGTCCACTCCAATCTATACTCCTCCCTATCTCTGTAACCTATTCCAATATACACCCTCCCCATCTCTGAAATCTACTCCAATCTATACTCCTCCGTATCTCTGTAATCTACTCCAATCGACACTCTCCCTATTTCTGTAATCTACTCCAATCTACACCCGACCTATCGCTGCTATCTACTCAAATCTACACCATCCCTATCTCTGTAATCTAGACCAATCTACACCCTCCCTATGTCGGTAATCTACTCCAATCTATACTCCACTGTATCTCTGTAACCTACTCCAATCTATACTCCTCCGTATCTCTGTAATCTACTCCAATCTACACCCTCCCTATCTCGGTAATCTACTCCAATCTATACTCCACTGTATCTCTGTAATCTACTCCAATCTATACTCCTCCGTATCTCTGTAATCTACTCCAATCTACACCCTCCCTATCTCGGTAATCTACTCCAATCTATACTCCACTGTATCTCTGTAATCTACTCCAATCTATACTCCTCCGTATCTCTGTAATCTACTCCAATCTACACCCTCCCTATCTCTGTAATCTACTCCAATCTATACTCCTCCGTATCTCTGTAATCCACTCCAATCTAAACTCTCCCTATCTCTGCAATCTACTCCAATATACACTCTCCCTATCTCTGTAATCTACTCCAATATACACCCTCGCCATCTCTGTAATCTACTCCAATCTATACTCCTCCCTGTCTCTGTAATCTACAGCAATATACACCTTCCCTATCATTGTAATCTACTCCAATCTACCCCCTCCCTATCTCTGTAATCCACTCCAATCTATACTCCACCCTATCTCTGTAATCTACTCCAATCTATACTCTCCCTATCTCTGTAACCTATTCCAATATACACCCTCCCCATCTCTGAAATCTACTCCAATCTATACTCCTCCGTATCTCTGCAATCTACTCCAATCTACACTCTCCCTATTTCTGTAATCTACTCCAATCTACACCCTACCTATCGCTGCTGTCTACTCAAATCTACACCCTCCCTATCTCTGTAATCTAGACCAATCTACACCCTCGCTATGTCGGTAATCTACTCCAATCTATACTCCACTGTATCTCTGTAATCTACTCCAATCTATACTCCTCCGTATCTCTGTAATCTACTCCAATCTGTGCTCCTCCGTATCTCTATAATCTACTCCAATCTGCACCCTCCCTATCTCTGTAATCTACTCCGATCTATGCTCCTCCGTATCTCTGTAATCTACTCCAATCTACACCCTCCCTAGCTCTGTAATCTACTCCAATCTATACTCCTCCGTATCTCTGTAATCTACTCCAATCTATACTCCTCCCTATCTCCGTAATCTACTCCAATCTATACTCCTCCCGATCTCTGTCATCTACATCAATATACATGCTCCCTATCTCTGTAATCTACTCCAATATACACCCTCCCTATCTCTGCAATCTACTCCAATCTATACTCCTCCGTATCTCTGCAATATACTCCAATATACACCCTCCTGATATCTGTAATCTACACCAATCTATCCTCCTCCCTATCTCTGTAATCTACTCCAATCTACACCTTCACTAAATCTGTAATCTACTACAATCTATACCCTCCCTATCTCTGTAATCTACTCCAATCTACAATCTCCCTATCTCTGTAATCTACTCCGATCTCTACTCCTCCCTATCTCTGTAATCTACTCCAATCTATACTCTTCCGTATCTCTGTAATCTACTCCAATCTACACCCTCCCAATCTCTGTAATCTACTCCAATCTGTACTCCTCCCTATCTCTGTAATCTACTCCAACCTACAAGCTCCCTGGCTCTGTAATCTACGCCAATCTATACACCTCCCTATCTCTGTGATCTACTCCACTCTACACCCTCCCTATCTCTGTAATCTACTCCAATCTATACTGCTCCGTATCTCTGTAATCTACTCCAATCTACACCCTCCCTATCTCCATAATCTACTCCAATTTACAACCTCCCTATCTCTGTAATCTACTCCAAAATACACCCTCCCTATCTCTGGAAACTAGACCAATCTACACCCTCCCTATCTCGGTAATCTACTCCAATCTATACTCCACCGTATCTCTGTAATCTACTCCAATCTATACTCCTCCGTACCTCTGTAATCTACTCCAATCTATGCTCCTCCGTATCTCTGTAATCTACTCCAATCTACACCCTCCCTATCTCTGTAGTCTACTCCAATCTATACGCCTCCGTATCTCTGTAATCTACTCCAATCTATACTCCTCCCTATCTCCGTAATCTACTCCAATCTATACTCCTCCCGATCTCTGTCATCTACATCAATATACACGCTCCCTATCTCTGTAATCTACTCCAATCTATACTCCTCCGCATCTCTGTAATCTACTCTGATCTCTACTACTCCCTATCTCGGTCATCTACATCAATATCCACGCTCCCTATCTCTGTAATCTACTCCAATATACACCCTCCCGATATCTGTAATCTACTCCAATCTACACCCTCCCTATCTCTGTGATCTACTCCAATCATCACTCTCCCTATCTCTGTAATCTACTCCAATCTACACCCTCCCTATCTCTGTAATCTACTCCAATCTACAACCTCCCGATCTCTGTAATCTACTCCGATCTCTACTCCTCCCTATCTCTGTAATCTACTCCAATCTACACTCTTCCGTATCTCTGTAATCTACTCCAATCTTCAACCTCCCAATCTCTGTAATCTACTCCAATCTGTACTCCTCCCGATCTCTGTAATCTACACCAACCTACAAGCTCCCTGGCTCTGTAATCTATGCCAATCTAATCACCTCCCTACCTCTGTGATCTACTCCAATCGACACCCTCCCTATCTCTGTAATCTACTCCAATCTATACTGTTCCAAATCTCTGTAACCTACTCCAATCTATACTGCTCCATATCTCTGTAATCTACTCCAATCTACACCCTCCATATCTCTGTAAACTAGACCAATCTACACCCTTTCTATCTCGGTAATCTACTCCAATCTATACTCCACCGTATCTCTGTAATCTACTCCAATCTATACTCCTCCGTATCTCTGTAATCTACTCCAATCCATGCTCCTCCGTATCTCTGTAATCTACTCCAATCTACACCCTCCCTATCTCTGTAATCTACTCCAATCTAAGCTCCTCCGTATCTCTGTAATCTACTCCAATCTACACCCTCCCTATCTCTGTAATCTACTCCAATCTATACTCCTCCCTATCTCTGTAACCTACTCCAATCTATACTCCTCCCTATCTCTGTAATCTACTCCAATCTACACCCTCCCTATCTCTGTAATCTACTCCAATCTATACTCCTCCCTATTTCTGTAATCTACTCCAATCTGCACCCTCCATATCTCTGTAATCTGCACCAATCTATACTCCTCCCTATCTCTGTAATCTACTCCAATCTACACCCTCCCTATCTCTGTGATCTACTCCAATCAAAACTCTCCCTATCTCTGTAATCTACTCCAATCTATACTCCTCCCTATCTCTGTAATCTACTCCAATCTATACTCCTCCGTATCACTGTAATCTACTCCAATCTACACCCTCCCTATCTCTGTAATCTACATCAATATACACGCTCCCTATCTCTGTAATCTACTCCAATATGCACCCTCCCTATCTCTGTAATCTACTCCAATCTATACTCCTCCCTATCTCTGTAATCTACTCCAATATACACCCTCCCTATCTCTGTAATCTACACCAATCTATACTCCTCCCTATCTCTGTAATCTACTCCAATCTACACCTTCCCTAAATCTGTAATCTACTCCAATCTACACCCTCCCTATTTTTGTAATCTGCTCCAATTTACACCCTCCCTATCTCTGTAATCTACTCCAATCTATACTCTTCCGTATGTCTGTAATCTACTCCAATATACACCCTCCCTATCTTTGTAATCTACTCCAAACTATACTCCTCCCTATCTCTGTAATCTACTCCAATCTACATCCTCCCTATCTCTGTAATCTACTCCAATATTCACCCTCCCTATTTCTGTAATCTACTCCAATATGCACCCTCCCTATCTCTGTAATCTACACCAATATACACGCTCCCTATCTCTGTAATCTACTCCAATATGCACCCTCCCTATCTCTGTAATCTACTCCAATCTATACTCCTCCGTATCTCTGTAATCTACTCCAATATACACCCTCCCTATCTCTGTAATCTACACCAATCTATACTCCTCCCTATCTCTGTAATCTACTCCAATCTACACCTTCCCTAAATCTGTAATCTACACCAATATACACCCTCCCTATCTCTGTAAGATACTCCAATATACACCGTCCGTATCTCTGTAATCTACTCCAATCTACACCCTCCCTGTCTCTGTACCCTACTCCAATCTACACCCTCCTTATCTCTGTAATCTACTCCAATCTAAACTCCTCCGTATCTCTGTAATCTACTCCAATCTATACTGCTCCATATCTCTGTAATCTACTCCAATCTACACTTTCCCTATCTCCGTAATCTACTCCAAGCTACACTCTCCCTATCTCTGTAATCTACTCCAATCTATACTCCTACATATCACTGTAATCTACTCCAATCTACACCCTCCCTATCTCTGTAATCTACTCCAATATACACCCTCCCTATCTTTGTAATCTACTCCAATCTATACTCCTCCCTATCTCTGTAATCTACTCCAATCTACATCCTCCCTATCTCTGTAATCTACTCCAATATACACTCTCCCTATCTCTGTAATCTACTCCAATATACACTCTCCCTATCTCTGTAATCTACTCCAATATACACCCTCCCTATCTTTGTAATCTACTCCAATCTATACTCCTCCCTATCTCTGTAATCTACTCCAATCTACATCCTCCCTATCTCTGTAATCTACTCCAATATACACTCTCCCTATCTCTGTAATCTACTCCAATCTACACCCTCCCTATCTTTGTAATCTACTCCAATCTACACCCTCCCTATCTCTGTAATCTACTCCAATCTATACTCCTCCCTATCTCTGTAATCTACTCCAATCTACACCCTCCCTATCTCTGTAATCTACTCCGATATACACCCTCCCTATCTCTGTAATCTACACCAATATATACTCCTCCGCATCTCTGTAATCTACTCCAATATACACCCTCCCTATCTCTGCAATTTACACCAATATACACCCTCCATTTCTCTGTAATCTACACCAATATACACCCTCCCTATCTCTGTAAGCTACTCCAATATACACCGTCCGTATCTCTGTGATCTACTCCAATCTACGTCCTCCCTGTCTCTGTAACCTACTCCAATCTACACCCTCCTTATGTCTGTAATCTACTCCAATCTATAAAGACAGGGCTAAATTGTGGCGAGTCGAAGAGACTTAGTAGTTGGCAGGAAAAAAGACAGAGGTGCAAGGGGAGAGCCAACTGTGCAACAGCCCCAACAAACAAATTTCTCTGCAGCACCTGTGGAAGAGCCTGTCACTCCAGAATTGGCCTTTATAGCCACTCCAGGCGCTGCTTCACAAACCACTGACCACCTCCAGGCGCGTATCCATTGTCTCTCGAGATAAGGAGGCCCAAAAGAACTCCAATCTAAACTCCTCCGTATCTCTGTAATCTACTCCAATCTATACTGCTCCATATCTCTGTAATCTACTCCAATCTACACCCTCCCTATCTCCGTAATCTACTCCAAGCTACACCCTCCCTATCTCTGTAATCTACTCCAATCTGTACTGCTCCGTATCTCTGTAATCTACTCCAATCTATACTGCTCCGTATCTCTGTAATCTACTCCAATCTATACTGCTCCATATCTCTGTAATCTACTCCAATCTACACCCTCCCTATCTCCGTAATCTACTCCAATTTACAACCTCCCTATCTCTGTAATCTACTCCAAAATACACGATCCCTATCTCTGTAAACTAGACCAATCTACACCCTCCCGATCTAGGTAATCTACTCCAATCTATACTCCACCGTATCTCTGTAATCTACTCCAATCTATACTCCTCCTTATCTCTGTAATCTACACCAATCTATCCTCCTCCGTATCTCTGTAATCAACTCCAATCTACACCCTTGCTATCTCTGTAATCTACTCCAATCTAAGCTCCTCCGTATCTCTGTAATCTACTCCAATCTACACCCTCCCTATCTCTGTAATCTACTCCAATCTATACTCCTCCGTATCTCTGTAATCTACTCCAATATACACCCTCGCCATCTCTGTAATCTACTCCAATCTATACTCCTCCCTGTCTCTGTAATCTACAGCAATATACACCTTCCCTATCATTGTAATCTTCTCCAATCTAACCCCTCCCTATCTCTGTAATCCACTCCAATCTATACTCCTCCGTATCTCTGCAATCTACTCCAATCTACACTCTCCCTATTTCTGTCATCTACTCCAATCTACACCCTACCTATCGCTGCTATCTACTCAAATCTACACCCTCCCTATCTCTGTAATCTAGACCAAACTACACCCTCCCTATCTCGGTAATCTACTCCAATCTATACTCCACTGTATCTCTGTAATCTACTCCAATCTATACACCTCCGTATCTCTGTAATCTACTCCAATCTATGCTCCTCCGTATCTCTATAATCTACTCCAATCTACACCCTCTCTATCTCTGTAATCTACTCCAATCTATGCTCCTCCGTATCTCTGTAATCTACTCCAATCTACACCCTCCCTATCTCTGTAATCTACTCCAATCTATACTCCTCCGTATCTCTGTAATCTACTCCAATCTATACTCCTCCCTATCTCCGTAATCTACTCCAATCTATACTCCTCCCTATCACAGTCATCTACATCAATATACACGCTCCCTATCTCTGTAATCTACTCCAATATACACCCTCCCGATATCTGTAATTTACACCAATCTATACTCCTCCCTATCTCTGTAATCTACTCCAATCTACACCTTCCCTAAATCTGTAATCTACTCCAATCTACACCCTCCCTATCTCTGTAATCCACTCCAATCTACAACCTCCCTATCTCTGTAATCTACTCCGATCTCTACTCCTCCCTTTCTCTGTAATCTACTCCAATCTATACTCTTCCGTATCTCTGTAATCTACTCCAAAATACACCGTCCCTATCTCTGTAAACTAGACCAATCTACACCCTCCCTATCTAGGTAATCTACTCCAATCTATACTCCACCGTATCTCTGTAATCTACTCCAATCTATACTCCTCCTTATCTCTGTAATCTACACCAATCTATCCTCCTCCGTATCTCTGTAATCTACTCCAATCTACACCCTCGCCATCTCTGTAATCTACTCCAATCTATACTCCTCCCTGTCTCTGTAATCTACAGCAATATACACCTTCCCTATCATTGTAATCTACTCCAATCTACCCCCTCCCTATCTCTGTAATCCACTCCAATCTATACTCCTCCCTATCTCTGTAATCTACTCCAATCTATACTCTCCCTGTCTCTGTAACCTATTCCAATCTACACCCTCCCCATCTCTGAAATCTACTCCAATCTATACTCCTCCGTATCTCTGTAATCTACTCCAATCTACACTCTCCCTATTTCTGTAAACTACTCCAATCTACACCCTACCTATCGCTGCTATCTACTCAAATCTACACCCTCCCTATCTCTGTAATCTAGACCAATCTACACCCTCCCTATCTCGGTAATCTACTCCAATCTATACTCCACTGTATCTCTGTAATCTACTCCAATCTATGCTCCTCCGTATCTCTATAATCTACTCCAATCTACACCCTCCCTATCTCTGTAATCTACTCCAATCTATGCTCCTCCGTATCTCTGTAATCTCCTCCAATCTACACCCTCCCTATCTCTGTCATCTACTCCAAACTATACTCCTCCGTATCTATGTAATCTACTCCAATCTATACTCCTCCCTATCTCCGTAATCTACTCCAATCTATACTCCTCCCTATCTCTGTCATCTACATCAATATACACGCTCCCTATCTCTGTAATCTACTCCAATATACACCCTCCCGATATCTGTAATTTACACCAATCTATACTCCTCCCTATCTCTGTAATCTACTCCAATCTACACCTTCCCTAAATCTGTAATCTACTCCAATCTACACCCTCCCTATCTCTGTAATCTACTCCAATCTACAACCTCCCTATCTCTGTAATCTACTCCGATCTCTACTCCTCCCTATCTCTGTAATCTACTCCAATCTATACTCTTCCGTATCTCTGTAATCTACTCCAATCTACACCCTCCCAATCTCTGTAATCTACTCCAATCTGTACTCCTCCCTATCTCTGTAATCTACTCCAACCTACAAGCTCCCTGGCTCTGTAATCTACGCCAATCTATACACCTCCCTATCTCTTTGATCTACTCCAATCTACACCCTCCCTATCTCTGTAGTCTACTCCAATCTATACTGCTCCGTATCTCTGTAATCTACTCCATTCTATACTGCTCCATATCTCTGTAATCTACTCCAATCTACACCCTCCCTATCTCCGTAATCTACTCCAATTTACAACCTCCCTATCTCTGTAATCTACTCCAAAATACACCCTCCCTATCTCTGTAAACTAGACCAATCTACACCCTCCCTATCTCGGTAATGTACTCCAATCTGTACTCCACCGTATCTCTGTAATCTACTCCAATCTATACTCCTCCGTATCTCTGTAATCTACTCCAATCTATGCTCCTCCGTATCTCTGTAATCTACTCCAATCTACACCCTCCCTATCTCTGTAATCTACTCCAATCTAAGCTCCTCCATATCTCTGTAATCTACTCCAATCTACACCCTCCCTATCTCTGTAATCTACTCCAATCTATACTCCTCCCTATCTCTGTAACCTACTCCAATCTGTACTCCTCCCTATCTCTGTAATCTACTCCAATCGACACCCTCCCTATCTCTGTAATCTACTCCAATCTATACTCCTCCCTATTTCTGTAATCTACTCCAATCTACACCCTCCCTATCTCTGTAATCTACTCCAATCTATACTCCTCCCTGTCTCTGTAATCTACTCCAATCTACACCCTCCCTATCTCTGTGATCTACTCCAATCTATACTCCTCCGTATCACTGTCATCTACTCCAATCTACACCCTCCCTATCTCTGTAATCTACATCAATATACACGCTCCCTATCTGTGTAATCTACTCCAATATACACCCTCCCTATCTCTGTAATCTACTCCAATCTATACTCCTCCGTATCTCTGTAATCTACTCCAATATACACCCTCCCTATCTCTGTAATCTAAAGAAATCTATACTCCTCCCTATCTCTGTAATCTACTCCAATCTACACCTTCCCTAAATCTGTAATCTACTCCAATCTACACCCTCCCTATCTCTGTAATCTACTCCAATTTACACCCTCCCTCTCTCTGTAATCTACTCCAATCTATAGTCTTCCACATCTCTGTAATCTACTCCAATCTACACCCTCCTTATGTCTGTAATCTACTCCAATCTAAACTCCTCCGTATCTCTGTAATTTACTCCAATCTATACTGCTCCATATCTCTGTAATCTGCTCCAATCTACACCCTCCCTATCTCCGTAATCTACTCCAAGCGACACCCTCCCTATCTCTGTAATCTACTCCAATCTATACTGCTCCGTATCTCTGTAATCTACTCAAATCTATACTGCTCCGTATCTCCGTAATCTACTCCAATCTATACTGCTCCATATCTCTGTAATCTACTCCAATCTACACCCTCCCTATCTCTGTAATCTACTCCAAAATACACCCTCCCTATCTCTGTAAACTAGACCAATCTACACCCTCCCTATCTAGTTAATCTACTCCAATCTATACTCCACCGTATCTCTGTAATCTACTCCAATCTATACTCCTCCTTATCTCTGTAATCTACACCAATCTATCCTCCTCCGTATATCTGTAATCAACTCCAATCTACACCCTTGCTATCTCTGTAATCTACTCCAATCTAAGCTCCTCCGTTTCTCTGTAATCTACTCCAATCTACACCCTCCCTATCTCTGTAATCTACTCCAATCTATACTCCTCCGTATCTCTGTAATCTACTCCAATATACACCCTAGCCATCTCTGTAATCTACTCCAATCTATACTCCTCCCTGTCTCTGTAATCTACAGCAATATACACCTTCCCTATCATTGTAATCTACTCCAATCTACCCCCTCCCTATCTCTGTAATCCACTCCAATCTATACTCCTCCCTATCTCTGTAATCTACTCCAATCTATACTCTCCCTATCTCTGTAACCTATTCCAATATACACCCTCCCCATCTCTGAAATCTACTCCAATCTATACTCCTCCGTATCTCTGTAATCTACTCCAATCTATACTCCTCCATATGTCTGTAATCTACACCAATATACATTCTCCCTATCTGTGTGATCTACTCCAATATACACCCTCCCTATCTCTGTAATCTACTCCAATCTATACTCCTCCGTATCTCTGTAATCTACTCCAATATACACCCTAGCCATCTCTGTAATCTACTCCAATCTATACTCCTCCCTGTCTCTGTAATCTACAGCAATATACACCTTCCCTATCATTGTAATCTACTCCAATCTACCCCCTCCCTATCTCTGTAATCCACTCCAATCTATACTCCTCCCTATCTCTGTAATCTACTCCAATCTATACTCTCCCTATCTCTGTAACCTATTCCAATATACACCCTCCCCATCTCTGAAATCTACTCCAATCTATACTCCTCCGTATCTCTGTAATCTACTCCAATCTACACTCTCCCTATTTCAGTAATCTACTCCAATCTACACCCTACCTATCTCTGTAATGTAGACCAATCTACACCCTCCCTATCTCGGTAATCTACTCCAATCTATACTCCACTGTATCTCTGTAATCTACTCCAATCTATACTCCTCCGTATCTCTGTAATCTACTCCAATCTATGCTCCTCCGTATCTCTATAATCTACTCCAATCTACACCCTCCCTATCTCTGTAATCTACTCCAATCTATGCTCCTCCGTATCTCTGTAATCTCCTCCAATCTACACCCTCCTTATCTCTGTAATCTACTCCAATCTATACTCCTCCGTATCTCTGTAATCTACTCCAATCTATACTCCTCCCTATCTCCGTAATCTACTCCAATCTATACTCCTCCCTATCTCTGTCATCTACATCAATATACACGCTCCCTATCTCTGTAATCTACTCCAATATACACCCTCCCGATATCTGTAATTTACACCAATCTATACTCCTCCCTATCTCTGTAATCTACTCCAATCTACACCTTCCCTAAATCTGTAATCTACTCCAATCTACACCCTCCCTATCTCTGTAATCTACTCGAATCTACAACCTCCCTATCTCTGTAATCTACTCCGATCTCTACTCCTCCCTATCTCTGTAATCTACTCCAATCTATACTCTTCCGTATCTCTGTAATCTACTCCAATCTACACCCTCCCAATCTCTGTAATCTACTCCAATCTGTACTCCTCCCTATCTCTGTAATCTACTCCAACCTACAAGCTCCCTGGCTCTGTAATCTAGGCCAATCTATACACCTCCCTATCTCTGTGATCTACTCCAATCTACACCCACC
This sequence comes from Heterodontus francisci, assembly GCF_036365525.1. NCBI lineage: Eukaryota > Metazoa > Chordata > Chondrichthyes > Heterodontiformes > Heterodontidae > Heterodontus > Heterodontus francisci. The sequence goes on along the minus strand of NW_027142084.1, from coordinate 12,757 downwards.
CTATCTCTGTAGTCTACTCCAATCTATACTGCTCCGTATCTCTGTAATCTACTCCAATCTATACTGCTCCATATGTCTGTAATCTACTCCAATCTGCACCCTCCCTATCTCCGTAATCTACTCCAATTTACAACCTCCCTATCTCTGTAATCTACTCCAAAATACACCCTCCCTATCTCTGTAAACTAGACCAATCTACACCCTCCCTATCTCGGTAATCTACTCCAATCTATACTCCACCGTATCTCTGTAATCTACTCCAATCTATACTCCTCCGTATCTCTGTAATCTACTCCAATCTAAACTCCTCCGTATCTCTGTAATCTACTCCAATCTACACCCTCCCTATCTCTGTAATTTACTCCAATCTATACTCCTCCCTATCTCTGTAACCTACTCAAATCTGTACTCCTCCCTATCTCTGTAATCTACTCCAATCTACACCTTCCCTAAATCTGTAATCTACTCCAATCTACACCCTCCCTATCTCTGTAATCTACATCAATATACACCCTCCCTATCTCTGTAATCTACTCCAATATACACCGTCCGTATCTCTGTAATCTACTCCAATCTACACCCTCCCTGTCTCTGTAACCTACTCCAATCTACACCCTCCTTATCTCTGTAATCTACTCCAATCTATACTCCTCCATATCTCTGTAATCTACTCGAATCTATACTCCTCCCTATCTCTGTAATCTACTCCAATCTACATCCTCCCTATCTCTGTAATCTACTCCAATATACACTCCCCCTATCTCTGTAATCTACTCCAATCTACACCCTCCCTATCTTTGTAATCTACTCCAATCTACACCCTCCCTATCTCTGTAATCTACTCCAATCTATACTGCTCCCTATCTCTGCAATCTACTCCAATCTACATCCTCCCTATCTCTGTAATCTACTCCGATATACTCCCTCCCTATCTCTGTAATCTACACCAATATATACTCCTCCGCATCTCTGTAATCTACTCCAATATACACCCTCTCTATCTCTGTAATCTACACCGATATACACCCTCCCTATCTCTGTAAGCTACTCCAATATACACCGTCCGTATCTCTTTGATCTACTCCAATCTATACTCCTCCGTATCTCTGCAATCTACTCCAATCTACGCCCTCCCTGTCTCTGTTACCTACTCCAATCTACACCCTCCTGATCTCTGTAATCTACTCCAATCTATACTGCTCCGTACCTCTGTAATCTACTCCAATCTATACTGCTCCATATCTCTGTAATCTACTCCAATATATACTGCTCCGTACCTCTGTAATCTACTACAATCTATACTGCTCCATATCTCTGTAATCTACTCCAATCTACACCCTCCCTATCTCCGTAATCTACTCCAATTTACAACCTCCCTATCTCTGTAATCTACTCCAAAATACACCCTCCCTATCTCTGAAAACTAGACCAATCTACACCCTCCCTATCTCGGTAATCTACTCCAATCTATACTCCACCGTATCTCTGCAATCTACTCCAATCTATACTCCTCCTTATCTCTGTAATCTACTCCAATCTATGCTCCTCCGTATCTCTGTAATCTACTCCAATCTACACCCTCCCTATCTCTGTAATCTACTCCAATCTAAGCTCCTCCGTATCTCTGTAATCTACTCCAATCTACACCCTCCCTATGTCTGTAAACTACTCCAATCGATACTCCTCCCTATCTCTGTAATCTACACCAATCTATACTCCTCCCTATCTCTGTAATCTACTCCAATCTACACCCTCCCTCTCTCTGTAATCTACTCCAATCTATATTCCTCCCTATCTCTGTAATCTACTCCAATCTACACCATCCCGATCTCTGTGATCTACTCCAATCAACACTCCCCCTATCTCTGTAATGTACTCCAATCTATACTCCCCCTATCTCTGTAATCTACTCCAATCTATACTCCTCCGTATCACTGTAATCTACTCCAATCTACACCCTCCGTATCTCTGTAATCTACATCAATATACACGCTCCCTATCTCTGTAATCTACTCCAATACACACCCTCCCTATCTCTGTAATCTACTCCAATCTATACTCCTCCGTATCTCTGTAATCTACTCCAATCTACACCCTCCCTATCTCTGCAATCTACTCCAATCTATACTGTTCCGTATCTCTGTAATCTACTCCAATCTACACCCTCCCTATCTCTGTAATCTACTCCAATATACACCCTCCCAATCTCTGTAATCTACTCCAATCTGTACTCCTCCCTATCTCTGTAATCTACTCGAAACTTCACGCTCCCTATTTCTGCAATCTCCGCCAATCTATACTCCTCCCTATCTCTGTAATCTACTCCAATCTATACTCCTCCCTATCTCTGTGATCTACTCCAATCTACACCCTCCCTGTCTCTGTAACCTACTCCAATCTACACCCTCCTTATCTCTGTAATCTACTCCAATCTATACTCCTCCATATCTCTGTAATCTACTCCAATCTATACTGCTCCATATCTCTGTAATCTACTCCAATCTACACCCTCCCTATCTCCGTAATCTACTCCAAGCTACACCCTCCCTATCTCTGTAATCTACTCCAATCTATACTGCTCCGTATCTCTGTAATCTACTCCAATCTATACTGCTCCATATCTCTGTAATCTACTCCAATCTACACCCTCCCTATCTCCGTAATCTACTCCAATTTACAACCTCCCTATCTCTGTAATCTACTCCAAAATACACCCTCCCTATCTCTGTAAACTAGACCAATCTACACCCTCCCTATCTCTGTAATCTACTCCAATTTATACTCCTCCGTATCTCTGTAATCGACTCCAATCTACACCCTGCCTATCTCTGTAATCTACTCCAATCTACACCCTCCCTATCGATGTAATCTACTCCAATCTATACTCCTCCGCATCTCTGTAATCTACTCCAATCTATACCCTCCCTAACTCTGTAATCTACTCCAATCTACACCCTCCCTAACTCTGTAATCTACTCCAATCTATACCCTCCCTAACTCTGTAATCTACTCCAATCTACACCCTCCCTAACTCTGTAATCTACTCCAATCTATACTCCTCCCTATCTCTGTAATCTACTCCAATCTACACCCTCCCTATCTCTGTAATCTACTCCAATCTATACTCCTCCGTATCTCTGTTATTATACTCCAATCTACACCCTCCCTATCTCTGTAATCTACACCAATCTATACTCCTCCCTATCTCTGTAATCTACTCCAATCTACACCCTCCCTATCTCTGTAATCTACTCCAATCGACACCCTCCCTATCTCTGCAATCTACTCCAATCTATACTCCTCCGTGACTCTGCAATCTACTCCAATCTACACCCTCCCAATCTCTGTAATCTACTCCTATCTATACTCCTCCCTATCTCTGTAATCTACTCCAATCTACACCCTCCCTATCTCTGTAATCTACAACAATCTATACTCCTCCATAACTCTGTAATCTACTCCAATCTATACTCCTCCGTAACTCTGTAATTACTCCAATCTACACCCTCCCAATCTCTGTAATCTACTCCAATCTATACTCCTCCGCATCTCTGTAATCTACTCCAATCTATACTCCTCCCTGTCTCTGTGATCTACTCCAATCCACACCCTCCCTATCTCTGTAATATGCTCCAATCTACACTCTCCCTATCTCTGTAATCTACTCCAATCTATACTCCTCTGTATCACTGTAATTTACTCCAATCTACACACTCCCTATCTCTGTAATCTACAACAATATACACTCTCCCGATATCTGTAATCTACTCCAATCTACACCCTCCCTATCTCTGTAATCTACTCCAATCTACACCATCCCTATCTCTGTAATCTACTCCAATCTATACTCCTCCGTAACTCTGTAATCTACTCCAATCTACACCCTCCCAATCTCTGTAATCTACTCCAATCTATACTCCTCCGCATCTCTGTAATCTACTCCAATCTATACTCCTCCCTGTCTCTGTGATCTACTCCAATCTACACCCTCCCGTTCTCTGTAATCTACTCCAATCTATAGTCCTGCTTATCTCTGTAATCTACTCCAATCTATGCTCCTCCGTATCTCTGTAATCTACTCCAATCTACACCCTCCCTATCTCTGTAATCTACTCCAATCTAAGCTCCTCCGTATCTCTGTAATTTACTCCAATCTACACCCTCCCTATGTCTGTAATCTACTCCAATCGATACTCCTCCCTATCTCTGTAATCTACACCAATCTATACTCCTCCCTATCTCTGTAATCTACTCCAATCTACACCCTCCCTCTCTCTGTAATCTACTCCAATCTATATTCCTCCCTATCTCTGTAATCTACTCCAATCTACACCATCCAGATCTCTGTGATCTACTCCAATCAACACTCTCCCTATCTCTGTAATCTACTCCAATCTATACTCCCCCCTATCTCTGTAATCTACTCCAATCTATACTCCTCCGTATCACTGTAATCTACTCCAATCTACACCCTCCCTATCTCTGTAATCTACATCAATATACACGCTCCCTATCTCTGTAATCTACTCCAATACACACCCTCCCTATCTCTGTAATCTACTCCAATCTATACTCCTCCCTATCTCTGTAATCTACTCCAATCGACACCCTCCCTATCTCTGTAATCTACTCCAATCTATACTCCTCCGTAACTCTGCAATCTACTCCAATCTACACCCTCCCAATCTCTGTAATCTACTCCTATCTAAACTCCTCCCTATCTCTGTAATCTACTCCAATCTACACCCTCCCTATCTCTGTAATCTACAACAATCTATACTCCTCCATAACTCTGTAATCTACTCCAATCTATACTCCTCCGTAACTCTGTAATCTACTCCAATCTACACCCTCCCAATCTCTGTAATCTACTCCAATCTATACTCCTCCGCATCTCTGTAATCTACTCCAATCTATACTCCTCCCTGTCTCTGTGATCTACTCCAATCCACACCCTCCCTATCTCTGTAATATGCTCCAATCTACACTCTCCCTATCTCTGTAATCTACTCCAATCTATACTCCTCTGTATCACTGTAATTTACTCCAATCTACACGCTCCCTATCTCTGTAATCTACAACAATATACACTCTCCCGATATCTGTAATCTACTCCAATCTACACCATCCCTATCTCTGTAATCTACTCCAATCTATACTCCTCCGCATCTCTGTAATCTACTCCAATCTATACTCCTCCCTGTATCTGTGATCTACTCCAATCGACACCCTCCCATTCTCTGTAATCTACTCCAATCTATACTCCTCCTTATCTCTGTAATCTACTCCAATCTATGCTCCTCCGTATCTCTGCAATCTACTCCAATCTACACCCTCCCTATCTCTGTAATCTACTCCAATCTAAGCTCCTCCGTATCTCTGTAATCTACTCCAATCTACACCCTCCCTATCTCTGTAATCTACTCCAATTTATACTCCTCCGTATCTCTGTAATCGACTCCAATCTACACCCTGCCTATCTCTGTAATCTACTCCAATCTACACCCTCCCTATCGATGTAATCTACTCCAATCTATACTCCTCCGCATCTCTGTAATCTACTCCAATCTATACCCTCCCTAACTCTGTAATCTACTCCAATCTACACCCTCCCTAACTCTGTAATCTACTCCAATCTATACCCTCCCTAACTCTGTAATCTACTCCAATCTACACCCTCCCTAACTCTGTAATCTACTCCAATCTATACTCCTCCCTATCTCTGTAATCTACTCCAATCTACACCCTCCCTATCTCTGTAATCTACTCCAATCTATACTCCTCCGTATCTCTGTTATTATACTCCAATCTACACCCTCCCTATCTCTGTAATCTACACCAATCTATACTCCTCCCTATCTCTGTAATCTACTCCAATCTACACCCTCCCTATCTCTGTAATCTACTCCAATCGACACCCTCCCTATCTCTGCAATCTACTCCAATCTATACTCCTCCGTAACTCTGCAATCTACTCCAATCTACACCCTCCCAATCTCTGTAATCTACTCCTATCTATACTCCTCCCTATCTCTGTAATCTACTCCAATCTACACCCTCCCTATCTCTGTAATCTACAACAATCTATACTCCTCCATAACTCCGTAATCTACTCCAATCTATACTCCTCCGTAACTCTGTAATTACTCCAATCTACACCCTCCCAATCTCTGTAATCTACTCCAATCTATACTCCTCCGCATCTCTGTAATCTACTCCAATCTATACTCCTCCCTGTCTCTGTGATCTACTCCAATCCACACCCTCCCTATCTCTGTAATATGCTCCAATCTACACTCTCCCTATCTCTGTAATCTACTCCAATCTATACTCCTCTGTATCACTGTAATTTACTCCAATCTACACGCTCCCTATCTCTGTAATCTACAACAATATACACTCTCCCGATATCTGTAATCTACTCCAATCTACACCCTCCCTATCTCTGTAATCTACTCCAATCTACACCATCCCTATCTCTGTAATCTACTCCAATCTATACTCCTCCGTAACTCTGTAATCTACTCCAATCTACACCCTCCCAATCTCTGTAATCTACTCCAATCTATACTCCTCCGCATCTCTGTAATCTACTCCAATCTATACTCCTCCCTGTCTCTGTGATCTACTCCAATCTACACCCTCCCGTTCTCTGTAATCTACTCCAATCTATAGTCCTCCTTATCTCTGTAATCTACTCCAATCTATGCTCCTCCGTATCTCTGTAATCTACTCCAATCTACACCCTCCCTATCTCTGTAATCTACTCCAATCTAAGCTCCTCCGTATCTCTGTAATTTACTCCAATCTACACCCTCCCTATGTCTGTAATCTACTCCAATCGATACTCCTCCCTATCTCTGTAATCTACACCAATCTATACTCCTCCCTATCTCTGTAATCTACTCCAATCTACACCCTCCCTCTCTCTGTAATCTACTCCAATCTATATTCCTCCCTATCTCTGTAATCTACTCCAATCTACACCATCCCGATCTCTGTGATCTACTCCAATCAACACTCTCCCTATCTCTGTAATCTACTCCAATCTATACTCCCCCCTATCTCTGTAATCTACTCCAATCTATACTCCTCCGTATCACTGTAATCTACTCCAATCTACACCCTCCCTATCTCTGTAATCTACATCAATATACACGCTCCCTATCTCTGTAATCTACTCCAATACACACCCTCCCTATCTCTGTAATCTACTCCAATCTATACTCCTCCCTATCTCTGTAATCTACTCCAATCGACACCCTCCCTATCTCTGTAATCTACTCCAATCTATACTCCTCCGTAACTCTGCAATCTACTCCAATCTACACCCTCCCAATCTCTGTAATCTACTCCTATCTAAACTCCTCCCTATCTCTGTAATCTACTCCAATCTACACCCTCCCTATCTCTGTAATCTACAACAATCTATACTCCTCCATAACTCTGTAATCTACTCCAATCTATACTCCTCCGTAACTCTGTAATCTACTCCAATCTACACCCTCCCAATCTCTGTAATCTACTCCAATCTATACTCCTCCGCATCTCTGTAATCTACTCCAATCTATACTCCTCCCTGTCTCTGTGATCTACTCCAATCCACACCCTCCCTATCTCTGTAATATGCTCCAATCTACACTCTCCCTATCTCTGTAATCTACTCCAATCTATACTCCTCTGTATCACTGTAATTTACTCCAATCTACACGCTCCCTATCTCTGTAATCTACAACAATATACACTCTCCCGATATCTGTAATCTACTCCAATCTACACCATCCCTATCTCTGTAATCTACTCCAATTTATACTCCTCCGTAACTCTGTAATCTACTCCAATCTACACCCTCCCAATCTCTGTAATCTACTCCAATCTATACTCCTCCGCATCTCTGTAATCTACTAAAATCTATACTCCTCCCTGTCTCTGTGATCTACTCCAATCTACACCCTCCCGTTCTCTGTAATCTACTCCAATCTATACTCCTCCTTATCTCTGTAATCTACTCCAATCTATGCTCCTCCGTATCTCTGCAATCTACTCCAATCTACACCCTCCCTATCTCTGTAATCTACTCCAATCTAAGCTCCTCCGTATCTCTGTAATCTACTCCAATCTACACCCTCCCTATGTCTGTAATCTACTCCAATCGATACTCCTCCCTATCTCTGAAATCTACACCAATCTATACTCCTCCCTATCTCTTTAATCTACTCCAATCTACACCCTCCCTCTCTCTGTAATCTACTCCAATCTATATTCCTCCCTATCTCTGTAATCTACTCCAATCTACACCATCCCGATCTCTGTGATCTACTCCAATCAACACTCTCCCTATCTCTGTAATCTACTCCAATCTATACTCCCCCCTATCTCTGTAATCTACTCCAATCTATACTCCTCCGTATCACTGTAATCTACTCCAATCTACACCCTCCCTCTCTCTGTAATCTACATCAATATACACGCTCCCTATCTCTGTAATCTACTCCAATAAACACCCTCCCTATCTCTGTAATCTACTCCAATCTATACTCCTCCGTATCTCTGTAATCTACTCCAATCTACACCCTCCCTATCTCTGCAATCTACTCCAATCTATACTGTTCCGTATCTCTGTAATCTACTCCAATCTACACCTTCCCTATCTCTGTAATCTACTCCAATATACACCCTCCCAATCTCTGTAATCTACTCCAATCTGTACTCCTCCCTATCTCTGTAATCTACTCGAACCTTCACGCTCCCTATTTCTGCAATCTCCGCCAATCTATACTCCTCCCTATCTCTGTAATCTACTCCAATCTATACTCCTCCCTATCTCTGTGATCTACTCCAATCTACACCCTCCCTATCTCTGTAATCTATTCCATTCTATACTCCTCCCTATCTCTGTAATCTACTCCAATATACACCCTCCCTATCTTTGTAATCCACTCCAATCTATACTCCTCCCTATCTCTGTAATCTACTCCAATCTACATCCTCCCTATCTCTGTAATCTACTCGAACCTTCACGCTCCCTATTTCTGCAATCTCCGCCAATCTATACTCCTCCCTATCTTTGGAATCTACTCCAATCTATACTCCTCCCTATCCCTGTATTCTACTCCGATATACACCCTCCCTATTTCTGTAATCTACTCCAATATGCACCCTCCCTATCTCTGCAATCTACACCAATATACTCCCTCCATATCTCTGTAATCTACACCAATATACACCCTCCCTATCTCTGTAAACTACTCCAATCTACACCCTCCTTATCTCTGTAATCTACTCCAATCTACACCCTCCCTGTCTCTGTAACCTACTCCAATCTACACCCTCCTTATCTCTGTAATCTACTCCAATCTATACTCCTCCATATCTCTGTAATCTACTCCAATCTATACTGCTCCATATCTCTGTAATCTACTCCAATCTACACCCTCCCTATCTCCGTAATCTACTCCAAGCTACACCCTCCCTATCTCTGTAATCTACTCCAATCTAAACTGCTCCGTATCTCTGTAATCTACTCCAATCTATACTGCTCCATATCTCTGTAATCTACTCCAATCTACACCCTCCCTATCTCCGTAATCTACTCCAATTTACAACCTCCCTATCTCTGTAATCTACTCCAAAATACACCCTCCCTATCTCTGTAAACTAGACCAATCTACACCCTCCCTATCTCTGTAATCTACTCCAATTTATACTCCTCCGTATCTCTGTAATCGACTCCAATCTACACCCTGCCTATCTCTGTAATCTACTCCAATCTACACCCTCCCTATCGATGTAATCTACTCCAATCTATACTCCTCCGCATCTCTGTAATCTACTCCAATCTATACCCTCCCTAACTCTGTAATCTACTCCAATCTACACCCTCCCTAACTCTGTAATCTACTCCAATCTATACCCTCCCTAACTCTGTAATCTACTCCAATCTACACCCTCCCTAACTCTGTAATCTACTCCAATCTATACTCCTCCCTATCTCTGTAATCTACTCCAATCTACACCCTCCCTATCTCTGTAATCTACTCCAATCTATACTCCTCCGTATCTCTGTTATTATACTCCAATCTACACCCTCCCTATCTCTGTAATCTACACCAATCTATACTCCTCCCTATCTCTGTAATCTACTCCAATCTACACCCTCCCTATCTCTGTAATCTACTCCAATCGACACCCTCCCTATCTCTGTAATCTACTCCAATCTCTACTCCTCCGTAACTCTGCAATCTACTCCAATCTACACGCTCCCAATCTCTGTAATCTACTCCAATCTATACTCCTCACTATCTCTGTAATCTACTCCAATCTACACCCTCTCTATCTCTGTAATCTACAACAATCTATACTCCTCCGTAACTCTGTAATCTACTCCAATCTATACTCCTCCGTAACTCTGTAAACTACTCCAATCTACACCCTCCCAATCTTTGTAATCTACTCCAATCTATACTCCTCCGCATCTCTGTAAACTACTCCAATCTATACTCCTCCCTGTCTCTGTGATCTACTCCAATCCACACCCTCCCTATCTCTGTAATATGCTCCAATCTACACTCTCCCTATCTCTGTAATCTACTCCAATCTATACTCCTCTGTATCACTGTAATTTACTCCAATCTACACGCTCCCTATCTCTGTAATCTACAACAATATACACTCTCCCGATATCTGTAATCTACTCCAATCTACACCCTCCCTATCTCTGTAATCTACTCCAATCTACACCATCCCTATCTCTGTAATCTACTCCAATCTATACTCCTCCGTAACTCTGTAATCTACTCCAATCTACACCCTCCCAATCTCTGTAATCTACTCCAATCTATACTCCTCCACATCTCTGTAATCTACTCCAATCTATACTCCTCCCTGTCTCTGTGATCTATTCCAATCTACACCCTCCCGTTCTCTGTAATCTACTCCAATCTACACTCTCCCTCTCTCTGTAATCTACTCCAATCTGTACTCCTCCGTATCACTGTAATTTACTCCAATCTACACGCTCCCTATCTCTGTAATCTACAACAATCTATACTCCTCCGTATCTCTGTTATCTATTCCAATATACACCCTCCTTTTCTCTGCAATCTACTCCAATCTACACCCTCTCTATCTCTGTAATCTACTCCAATCAATACTCCTCCGTATCTCTGTTATCTACTCCAATATACACCCTCCCTATCTCTGTAATCTACACCAATCTATCCTCCTCCCTATCTCTGTAATCTAGTCCAATCTACACCCTCCCTATCTCTGTAATCTACTCCAATCTACACCCTCCCTAACTCTGTAATCTACTCCAATCTACACCCTCCCTAACTCTGTAATCTACTCCAATCTATACCCTCCCTAACTCTGTAATCTACTCCAATCTACACCCTCCCTAACTCTGTAATCTACACCAATCTATACTCCTCCCTATCTCTGTAATCTACTCCAATCTACGCCCTCAATATCTCTGTAATCTACTCCAATCGACACCCTCCCTATCTCTGTAATCTACTCCAATCTATACTCCTCCGCATCTCTGTAATCTACTCCAATCTATACTCCTCCCTGTCTCTGTGATCTACTCCAATCTACACCCTCACTTTCTCTGTAATCTACTCCAATCTACACTCTCCCTCTCTCTGTAATCTACTCCAATCTATACTCCTCCGTATCACTGTAATTTACTCCAATCTACACGCTCCCTATCTCTGTAATCTACCAACAATATACACTCTCCCGATATCTGTAATCTACTCCAATCTACACCCTCCCTATCTCTGTAATCTACTCCAATCTATACTCCTCCCTTTCTCTGTAATTTACTCCAATCTATACTCCTCCGTATCTCTGTAATCTACTCCAATCTACACCCTCCCTATCTCTGTAATCTACTCCAATCTATACTCCTCCGTATCTCTGTTATCTACTCCAATATACACCCTCCCTATCTCTGTAATCTACACCAATCTATCCTCCTCCCTATCTCTGTAATCTACTCCAATCTACACCCTCCCTATCTCTGTAATCTACTCCAATCTACACCCTCCCTATCTCTGTAATCTACTCCAATCTATACTCCTCCGTAACTCTGCAATCTACTCCAATCTACACCCTCCCAATCTCTGTAATCTACTCCAATCTATACTCCTCCCTATCACTGTAATCTACTCCAATCTACACCCTCCCTAACTCTGTAATCTACTCCAATCTATACTCCTCCCTAACTCTGTAATCTACTCCAATCTACACCCTCCCTAACTCTGTAATCTACTCCAATCTATACCCTCCCTAACTCTTTGATCTACTCCAATCTACACCCTCCCTAACTCTGTAATCTACTCCAATCTATACTCCTCCCTATCTCTGTAATCTACTCCAATATATACCCTCCCTATCTCTGTAATCTACTCCAATCTATACTCCTCCGTATCTCTGTTATCTACTCCAATCTACACCCTCCCTATCTATGTAATCTACACCAATCTATACTCCTCCCTATCTCTGTAATCTACTCCAATCTACGCCCTCAATATCTCTGTAATCTACTCCAATCGACACCCTCCCTATCTCTGTAATCTACTCCAATCTATACTCCTCCGTAACTCTGCAATCTACTCCAATCTGCACCCTCCCAATCTCTGTAATCTACTCCAATCTATGCTCCTCCCTATCTCTGTAATCTACTCCAATCTACACCCTCCCTATCTCTGTAATCTACTCCAATCTACACCATCCCTATCTCTGTAATCTA